>NC_133402.1:33156963-33422744 GCF_047511655.1 Castor canadensis | reverse complement strand
GTTTCTTTAAATTAGCTGGCTAGGCCTATTTTGAACAAAGAGATTTTATCTCCATATTGAGAAACTGAAGTTGCTCTAGGTATTTCATTGACAAACTACACTCAATCTGACAAGGAAACAATGTGTTAGATATTCCTTCTGGTAACATAGATGGTTTTCTTCGGAGAGAAACACGTGTTTGTTCAAATCAGCTGAAAAGGCCTCCATGATACAAAGGGAGCCTATCTCCATCCTGAAAAACCTAAGTTGCAAGAAGTATTCCTTTTAAATCTACTGACTACTCACATGGAAACAATATGCTAGATGCTGCAGCTTGTAGTTAGACGGTTTTCTTTGGAGAGACACATGTGTTTCTTCACCTCAGCTGAATTGACCTGTTTTGAACCAAGAGAGTCTACCTCCACCTTGAAAATCCTAACTTGCAGGAAGTATTTCTTTGAAAAAACTGGCAAAAGTCTCCCAGGGTGACAATGTTCTTATTCTCCAGGGTCAAACAGAGATGGTTTTCTTTCAGGAGATACATGTGTTCCTTTAAGTCATATAGAAAGGCCTATTTTGTAACAAAGAGCCCATATCCACATTGAATGACCTATGTTGCAGGAGGAATTCCTTTCCAAATCTATCTCGGTTCTCACAGGGAAGCAATGTGCTAGATGTTGCTGCTTGTAACATATAATGTTTCTTGGGAGAGATCCCTTTGTCTTCAACTCAGCTGAACAGGCCAACGTAGAAAAAAGGGAGCCTATCTCCACCGTGAGAAACCATGCTGCAGGAAGTATTCCAATCAAAAACAAACTTATCTCACGGGGAAACAATGTGCTACCATTCCTGCTTCCAACAGAGATGGTGTTCTTTCGAGAGGTATGTGTGTTTCTTGAAATCTGCGGAATAGGCCTATTGGAAACAAAGTGAGCCTATGTCTACATTGAAAGACCTAAACTGCCTGAAGTACTCCTTTCAAATAGTAACTCAGCTCTCTCACAGAATCAATGTGCTACATGCTGCAGCGTCTAATCTAGATGGTTTCCTTTTAGAGATACATGTGTTTCTTCAATTCACCTGATTGTGTGTATTGGGAACAAAGTGAGCCAACCCACCCTTGGAAAACGTAAGTTGCAGGAAGTCTTTCTTTGACAAACTTACTAAATTCTCACAGGGAAACAATGCCCGAATATTCCTGCTTCCAACAGAGATGGCTTTCTTTGGAGAGATATATGTGTTTCTTCAAATGTGCTGAATAGGCCTACTTGGAACAAAGTGTGCCTATCTCTACATTGAAAATCCTCAGTTGCCCGAAGTACTCCTTTCAAGTACTAACTCAGATCTCACAGAGAAACCATGTGCTACATGCTGCAGCTTCTAATCCCGATGGTTTCCTTTTAGAAATACATGTGTTTCTTCAATTCACATGAAGGTGTGTATTGGGAACAAAGTGAGTCAACCCAACCTTGGAAAACGTAAATTGCAGGAAGTATTCCCTTGCAAAACCTATTCAATTCGAAGTTGGAAACAATATGGGGGATGCTCCTTCTTCCACAGAGATGTTTTCTTTGAGAGACACACGTGTTTCTTCAAGTTAGCTGGACAGGCCTATTTGCTTACTGACTGTAACATATAAGATTTCTTTGGAGAGATACATGTGTTTCTTCAATGCAGCTGAAAAATGCCAATGTGGAAATAAGGGAGCCTCTCTCCACCATGAAGCACCCTGTTGCAGGAAGTATTCCATTTACAAACAAACACAATCTCCCAGGGAGACAATGTGCTATTACTCATGCTTCCAGCAGAGATGGTTTTTTTGGAGAAATATATGTGTTTCTTCAAATCTGCTGAACAGGCCTATTAGGAACAAAGAGAGCCTATGTCTACATTGAAAAAGCTAAATTGCCTGAAGTACTCCTTTCAAATATTAACTCAGCTGTCTCAGGGAAACAATGAGCTGCACGGTACAGCTTCTAACATAGATGGTTTCCTTTTAGAGGTACGTGTGTTTCTTCAACTCACCTGCCTGTGTCTATCTGGAAAAAAGTGAGCCTATCCCAACCTTGAAAACCCTAAGCTGTAGGAAGTATTCCTATGCAAAGCCTTCTCAATTCTTACTGGGATACAATGTGGTGGATTCTCCTGCTTCTCACACAGATGTTTTCTGTCAAAAGACACATGTGTTTGTTCAAATTAGCCGGGGAGGCCTATTTGGAACAAACAACCCTTTGTTCCCCTTGCAAATTCTGAATGGTGGGAAGAAATTCTTTTAAAATACTCATTTTTAACAGGGAAGCAATGTGCTAGATGTTGAAGATTGTAACATAGATAGTTTTCTTTGCAGAGACACTGATGTTTTTACAACTTAGCTCACAGGCCTACGTGGAAGATAGAGAGCCTATCTCCCTTTGAAAAACGTAAGTTGCCCAAAGTATTCCTTTTAAAATGAAACTCAATTCTCTGAGGGAAAGAATGTGCTATATGCTCCTGATTCTGACTCAAGTGGTTTCTTTTGAGATACATGAGTTCCTTTAACTCTGCTGAAAGGGCCTATTTGGAACAAACAGCCTATCTCCACCTTGAATTTCAAAGATGCAGGAAGTACTGCTTTCAAAAACTTACTGGTTTTTACACGGGTAAACAATGAAGTACATGGCGAAGTTTGTAATCTAGTTGGTTTTCGTTTAGTGCTCCATGTGTTTCTTGAACTCATCTGAATAGGCCCATTTGGAACAAAGAGAGCCTACGTTCACTTTGAAAAATGTAATTTATAGGAAGTACTCCTATCAATAATTAACTCTCTTCTCAGAGGTATACTAGGTCCTAGATTCTATAGCTTGTATCACAGATAGTTTACTGTCAAGAGATAAATGTGTTTCTTCAACTTGCCTGAATAGGCCTATTTCAAAAAAAAGAGCTGATTTTCCCTTTGAAAAACCTAAGTCACAGGAAGTATTCCTTCAAAAACCAGCTCAATTCTCGCAGTGAAACAAGCTCCTAGATGCTGCAGTTTTGAACATAGATGGTTTTCTTTGGACAGATACATGTCTTTGTTCACCTCAGCTGAATAGACCTATTTGTTACAAAGAGAGCCTCTCTCCACCTTGAAAAACCTAAGTTGCCAAAGTGTTCATTTTCTATGTACTGAATACTCAGAGGGAAACAATGTGCTACATGTTGCAGCTTCTAGCATTGATGGTTTTCTGGAGATATAAATCTGTTTCTTCACATCAGCTGAATGGTCTTATTTGAAAAAAGGTAAACTTATCTCAACCTTGAAACATACGTTGCTGGAAAGTAGGACGTTCAGGAACATACTCCACTGTCACAGGGAAATAATGTGCTAGAAGCTCCTGCTTCTACTACAGATGATTTCCTTTCTAGAGATACATGTGTTTCTTCCAATTAGCTGAAAAGACCTAATTGAAAAAAGCGAGATTTCTCCACCTTCAAAATTCTCACTGGCAGAGAGTATTTCTTAGGAAAATTAACTACTCTCCATCAGAGAAACAACAGCAAGATACTGAAGCTTGTCACACAGACAGTTTTCTTTTCTTTGGAGAGATTTCTTTGCTCTTTCAACTCAGGTTCGTAGGCCTAGTTGGAACACAGAAAGCCAATCTCCACATTGAAAAACCTACGTTCCCATATGTATTCCTTTGAAAAACGAAATCCATTTTCATCAGAAAACAATGTACAAGATGCTGAGCTTCTACAATACATGGTTCTCTTGGAGAGATAAATGTGTTGCTTCAACTCAGCTGAATTTGCCTCTTTGGAACAATGTGATCTCATGTGAACCTTGGAAAACGTCCGTCGCGGGAAGTAGTCCTTGCAAAACCGTACTCAATTTTCTCAGGAGACAATGGGCTAGATGCTCCTATTTCTGAAACAGACGGTTTTCTTTCAAGTTATGCATGTGTTTCTTTAAATTAGCTGGCTAGGCCTATTTTGAACAAAGAGATCTTATCTCCATATTGAGAAACTGAAGTTGCTCTAGGTATTTCATTGACAAACTACACTCAATCTGACAAGGAAACAATGTGTTAGATATTCCTTCTGGTAACATAGATGGTTTTCTTCGGAGAGAAACACGTGTTTGTTCAAATCAGCTGAAAAGGCCTCCATGATACAAAGGGAGCCTATCTCCATCCTGAAAAACCTAAGTTGCAAGAAGTATTCCTTTTAAATCTACTGACTACTCACATGGAAACAATATGCTAGATGCTGCAGCTTGTAGTTAGACGGTTTTCTTTGGAGAGACACATGTGTTTCTTCACCTCAGCTGAATTGACCTGTTTTGAACCAAGAGAGTCTACCTCCACCTTGAAAATCCTAACTTGCAGGAAGTATTTCTTTGAAAAAACTGGCAAAAGTCTCCCAGGGTGACAATGTTCTTATTCTCCAGGGTCAAACAGAGATGGTTTTCTTTCAGGAGATACATGTGTTCCTTTAAGTCATATAGAAAGGCCTATTTTGTAACAAAGAGCCCATATCCACATTGAATGACCTATGTTGCAGGAGGAATTCCTTTCCAAATCTATCTCGGTTCTCACAGGGAAGCAATGTGCTAGATGTTGCTGCTTGTAACATATAATGTTTCTTGGGAGAGATCCCTTTGTCTTCAACTCAGCTGAACAGGCCAACGTAGAAAAAAGGGAGCCTATCTCCACCGTGAGAAACCATGCTGCAGGAAGTATTCCAATCAAAAACAAACTTATCTCACGGGGAAACAATGTGCTACCATTCCTGCTTCCAACAGAGATGGTGTTCTTTCGAGAGGTATGTGTGTTTCTTGAAATCTGCGGAATAGGCCTATTGGAAACAAAGTGAGCCTATGTCTACATTGAAAGACCTAAACTGCCTGAAGTACTCCTTTCAAATAGTAACTCAGCTCTCTCACAGAATCAATGTGCTACATGCTGCAGCGTCTAATCTAGATGGTTTCCTTTTAGAGATACATGTGTTTCTTCAATTCACCTGATTGTGTGTATTGGGAACAAAGTGAGCCAACCCACCCTTGGAAAACGTAAGTTGCAGGAAGTCTTTCTTTGACAAACTTACTAAATTCTCACAGGGAAACAATGCCCGAATATTCCTGCTTCCAACAGAGATGGCTTTCTTTGGAGAGATATATGTGTTTCTTCAAATGTGCTGAATAGGCCTACTTGGAACAAAGTGTGCCTATCTCTACATTGAAAATCCTCAGTTGCCCGAAGTACTCCTTTCAAGTACTAACTCAGATCTCACAGAGAAACCATGTGCTACATGCTGCAGCTTCTAATCCCGATGGTTTCCTTTTAGAAATACATGTGTTTCTTCAATTCACATGAAGGTGTGTATTGGGAACAAAGTGAGTCAACCCAACCTTGGAAAACGTAAATTGCAGGAAGTATTCCCTTGCAAAACCTATTCAATTCGAAGTTGGAAACAATATGGGGGATGCTCCTTCTTCCACAGAGATGTTTTCTTTGAGAGACACACGTGTTTCTTCAAGTTAGCTGGACAGGCCTATTTGCTTACTGACTGTAACATATAAGATTTCTTTGGAGAGATACATGTGTTTCTTCAATGCAGCTGAAAAATGCCAATGTGGAAATAAGGGAGCCTCTCTCCACCATGAAGCACCCTGTTGCAGGAAGTATTCCATTTACAAACAAACACAATCTCCCAGGGAGACAATGTGCTATTACTCATGCTTCCAGCAGAGATGGTTTTTTTGGAGAAATATATGTGTTTCTTCAAATCTGCTGAACAGGCCTATTAGGAACAAAGAGAGCCTATGTCTACATTGAAAAAGCTAAATTGCCTGAAGTACTCCTTTCAAATATTAACTCAGCTGTCACAGGGAAACAATGAGCTGCACGGTACAGCTTCTAACATAGATGGTTTCCTTTTAGAGGTACGTGTGTTTCTTCAACTCACCTGCCTGTGTCTATCTGGAAAAAAGTGAGCCTATCCCAACCTTGAAAACCCTAAGCTGTAGGAAGTATTCCTATGCAAAGCCTTCTCAATTCTTACTGGGATACAATGTGGTGGATTCTCCTGCTTCTCACACAGATGTTTTCTGTCAAAAGACACATGTGTTTGTTCAAATTAGCCGGGGAGGCCTATTTGGAACAAACAACCCTTTGTTCCCCTTGCAAATTCTGAATGGTGGGAAGAAATTCTTTTAAAATACTCATTTTTAACAGGGAAGCAATGTGCTAGATGTTGAAGATTGTAACATAGATAGTTTTCTTTGCAGAGACACTGATGTTTTTACAACTTAGCTCACAGGCCTACGTGGAAGATAGAGAGCCTATCTCCCTTTGAAAAACGTAAGTTGCCCAAAGTATTCCTTTTAAAATGAAACTCAATTCTCTGAGGGAAAGAATGTGCTATATGCTCCTGATTCTGACTCAAGTGGTTTCTTTTGAGATACATGAGTTCCTTTAACTCTGCTGAAAGGGCCTATTTGGAACAAACAGCCTATCTCCACCTTGAATTTCAAAGATGCAGGAAGTACTGCTTTCAAAAACTTACTGGTTTTTACACGGGTAAACAATGAAGTACATGGCGAAGTTTGTAATCTAGTTGGTTTTCGTTTAGTGCTCCATGTGTTTCTTGAACTCATCTGAATAGGCCCATTTGGAACAAAGAGAGCCTACGTTCACTTTGAAAAATGTAATTTATAGGAAGTACTCCTATCAATAATTAACTCTCTTCTCAGAGGTATACTAGGTCCTAGATTCTATAGCTTGTATCACAGATAGTTTACTGTCAAGAGATAAATGTGTTTCTTCAACTTGCCTGAATAGGCCTATTTCAAAAAAAAAGAGCTGATTTTCCCTTTGAAAAACCTAAGTCACAGGAAGTATTCCTTCAAAAACCAGCTCAATTCTCGCAGTGAAACAAGCTCCTAGATGCTGCAGTTTTGAACATAGATGGTTTTCTTTGGACAGATACATGTCTTTGTTCACCTCAGCTGAATAGACCTATTTGTTACAAAGAGAGCCTCTCTCCACCTTGAAAAACCTAAGTTGCCAAAGTGTTCATTTTCTATGTACTGAATACTCAGAGGGAAACAATGTGCTACATGTTGCAGCTTCTAGCATTGATGGTTTTCTGGAGATATAAATCTGTTTCTTCACATCAGCTGAATGGTCTTATTTGAAAAAAGGTAAACTTATCTCAACCTTGAAACATACGTTGCTGGAAAGTAGGACGTTCAGGAACATACTCCACTGTCACAGGGAAATAATGTGCTAGAAGCTCCTGCTTCTACTACAGATGATTTCCTTTCTAGAGATACATGTGTTTCTTCCAATTAGCTGAAAAGACCTAATTGAAAAAAGCGAGATTTCTCCACCTTCAAAATTCTCACTGGCAGAGAGTATTTCTTAGGAAAATTAACTACTCTCCATCAGAGAAACAACAGCAAGATACTGAAGCTTGTCACACAGACAGTTTTCTTTTCTTTGGAGAGATTTCTTTGCTCTTTCAACTCAGGTTCGTAGGCCTAGTTGGAACACAGAAAGCCAATCTCCACATTGAAAAACCTACGTTCCCATATGTATTCCTTTGAAAAACGAAATCCATTTTCATCAGAAAACAATGTACGAGATGCTGAGCTTCTACAATACATGGTTCTCTTGGAGAGATAAATGTGTTGCTTCAACTCAGCTGAATTTGCCTCTTTGGAACAATGTGATGTCATGTGAACCTTGGAAAACGTCCGTCGCGGGAAGTAGTCCTTGCAAAACCGTACTCAATTTTCTCAGGAGACAATGGGCTAGATGCTCCTATTTCTGAAACAGACGGTTTTCTTTCAAGTTATGCATGTGTTTCTTTAAATTAGCTGGCTAGGCCTATTTTGAACAAAGAGATTTTATCTCCATATTGAGAAACTGAAGTTGCTCTAGGTATTTCATTGACAAACTACACTCAATCTGACAAGGAAACAATGTGTTAGATATTCCTTCTGGTAACATAGATGGTTTTCTTCGGAGAGAAACACGTGTTTGTTCAAATCAGCTGAAAAGGCCTCCATGATACAAAGGGAGCCTATCTCCATCCTGAAAAACCTAAGTTGCAAGAAGTATTCCTTTTAAATCTACTGACTACTCACATGGAAACAATATGCTAGATGCTGCAGCTTGTAGTTAGACGGTTTTCTTTGGAGAGACACATGTGTTTCTTCACCTCAGCTGAATTGACCTGTTTTGAACCAAGAGAGTCTACCTCCACCTTGAAAATCCTAACTTGCAGGAAGTATTTCTTTGAAAAAACTGGCAAAAGTCTCCCAGGGTGACAATGTTCTTATTCTCCAGGGTCAAACAGAGATGGTTTTCTTTCAGGAGATACATGTGTTCCTTTAAGTCATATAGAAAGGCCTATTTTGTAACAAAGAGCCCATATCCACATTGAATGACCTATGTTGCAGGAGGAATTCCTTTCCAAATCTATCTCGGTTCTCACAGGGAAGCAATGTGCTAGATGTTGCTGCTTGTAACATATAATGTTTCTTGGGAGAGATCCCTTTGTCTTCAACTCAGCTGAACAGGCCAACGTAGAAAAAAGGGAGCCTATCTCCACCGTGAGAAACCATGCTGCAGGAAGTATTCCAATCAAAAACAAACTTATCTCACGGGGAAACAATGTGCTACCATTCCTGCTTCCAACAGAGATGGTGTTCTTTCGAGAGGTATGTGTGTTTCTTGAAATCTGCGGAATAGGCCTATTGGAAACAAAGTGAGCCTATGTCTACATTGAAAGACCTAAACTGCCTGAAGTACTCCTTTCAAATAGTAACTCAGCTCTCTCACAGAATCAATGTGCTACATGCTGCAGCGTCTAATCTAGATGGTTTCCTTTTAGAGATACATGTGTTTCTTCAATTCACCTGATTGTGTGTATTGGGAACAAAGTGAGCCAACCCACCCTTGGAAAACGTAAGTTGCAGGAAGTCTTTCTTTGACAAACTTACTAAATTCTCACAGGGAAACAATGCCCGAATATTCCTGCTTCCAACAGAGATGGCTTTCTTTGGAGAGATATATGTGTTTCTTCAAATGTGCTGAATAGGCCTACTTGGAACAAAGTGTGCCTATCTCTACATTGAAAATCCTCAGTTGCCCGAAGTACTCCTTTCAAGTACTAACTCAGATCTCACAGAGAAACCATGTGCTACATGCTGCAGCTTCTAATCCCGATGGTTTCCTTTTAGAAATACATGTGTTTCTTCAATTCACATGAAGGTGTGTATTGGGAACAAAGTGAGTCAACCCAACCTTGGAAAACGTAAATTGCAGGAAGTATTCCCTTGCAAAACCTATTCAATTCGAAGTTGGAAACAATATGGGGGATGCTCCTTCTTCCACAGAGATGTTTTCTTTGAGAGACACACGTGTTTCTTCAAGTTAGCTGGACAGGCCTATTTGCTTACTGACTGTAACATATAAGATTTCTTTGGAGAGATACATGTGTTTCTTCAATGCAGCTGAAAAATGCCAATGTGGAAATAAGGGAGCCTCTCTCCACCATGAAGCACCCTGTTGCAGGAAGTATTCCATTTACAAACAAACACAATCTCCCAGGGAGACAATGTGCTATTACTCATGCTTCCAGCAGAGATGGTTTTTTTGGAGAAATATATGTGTTTCTTCAAATCTGCTGAACAGGCCTATTAGGAACAAAGAGAGCCTATGTCTACATTGAAAAAGCTAAATTGCCTGAAGTACTCCTTTCAAATATTAACTCAGCTGTCTCAGGGAAACAATGAGCTGCACGGTACAGCTTCTAACATAGATGGTTTCCTTTTAGAGGTACGTGTGTTTCTTCAACTCACCTGCCTGTGTCTATCTGGAAAAAAGTGAGCCTATCCCAACCTTGAAAACCCTAAGCTGTAGGAAGTATTCCTATGCAAAGCCTTCTCAATTCTTACTGGGATACAATGTGGTGGATTCTCCTGCTTCTCACACAGATGTTTTCTGTCAAAAGACACATGTGTTTGTTCAAATTAGCCGGGGAGGCCTATTTGGAACAAACAACCCTTTGTTCCCCTTGCAAATTCTGAATGGTGGGAAGAAATTCTTTTAAAATACTCATTTTTAACAGGGAAGCAATGTGCTAGATGTTGAAGATTGTAACATAGATAGTTTTCTTTGCAGAGACACTGATGTTTTTACAACTTAGCTCACAGGCCTACGTGGAAGATAGAGAGCCTATCTCCCTTTGAAAAACGTAAGTTGCCCAAAGTATTCCTTTTAAAATGAAACTCAATTCTCTGAGGGAAAGAATGTGCTATATGCTCCTGATTCTGACTCAAGTGGTTTCTTTTGAGATACATGAGTTCCTTTAACTCTGCTGAAAGGGCCTATTTGGAACAAACAGCCTATCTCCACCTTGAATTTCAAAGATGCAGGAAGTACTGCTTTCAAAAACTTACTGGTTTTTACACGGGTAAACAATGAAGTACATGGCGAAGTTTGTAATCTAGTTGGTTTTCGTTTAGTGCTCCATGTGTTTCTTGAACTCATCTGAATAGGCCCATTTGGAACAAAGAGAGCCTACGTTCACTTTGAAAAATGTAATTTATAGGAAGTACTCCTATCAATAATTAACTCTCTTCTCAGAGGTATACTAGGTCCTAGATTCTATAGCTTGTATCACAGATAGTTTACTGTCAAGAGATAAATGTGTTTCTTCAACTTGCCTGAATAGGCCTATTTCAAAAAAAAGAGCTGATTTTCCCTTTGAAAAACCTAAGTCACAGGAAGTATTCCTTCAAAAACCAGCTCAATTCTCGCAGTGAAACAAGCTCCTAGATGCTGCAGTTTTGAACATAGATGGTTTTCTTTGGACAGATACATGTCTTTGTTCACCTCAGCTGAATAGACCTATTTGTTACAAAGAGAGCCTCTCTCCACCTTGAAAAACCTAAGTTGCCAAAGTGTTCATTTTCTATGTACTGAATACTCAGAGGGAAACAATGTGCTACATGTTGCAGCTTCTAGCATTGATGGTTTTCTGGAGATATAAATCTGTTTCTTCACATCAGCTGAATGGTCTTATTTGAAAAAAGGTAAACTTATCTCAACCTTGAAACATACGTTGCTGGAAAGTAGGACGTTCAGGAACATACTCCACTGTCACAGGGAAATAATGTGCTAGAAGCTCCTGCTTCTACTACAGATGATTTCCTTTCTAGAGATACATGTGTTTCTTCCAATTAGCTGAAAAGACCTAATTGAAAAAAGCGAGATTTCTCCACCTTCAAAATTCTCACTGGCAGAGAGTATTTCTTAGGAAAATTAACTACTCTCCATCAGAGAAACAACAGCAAGATACTGAAGCTTGTCACACAGACAGTTTTCTTTTCTTTGGAGAGATTTCTTTGCTCTTTCAACTCAGGTTCGTAGGCCTAGTTGGAACACAGAAAGCCAATCTCCACATTGAAAAACCTACGTTCCCATATGTATTCCTTTGAAAAACGAAATCCATTTTCATCAGAAAACAATGTACAAGATGCTGAGCTTCTACAATACATGGTTCTCTTGGAGAGATAAATGTGTTGCTTCAACTCAGCTGAATTTGCCTCTTTGGAACAATGTGATGTCATGTGAACCTTGGAAAACGTCCGTCGCGGGAAGTAGTCCTTGCAAAACCGTACTCAATTTTCTCAGGAGACAATGGGCTAGATGCTCCTATTTCTGAAACAGACGGTTTTCTTTCAAGTTATGCATGTGTTTCTTTAAATTAGCTGGCTAGGCCTATTTTGAACAAAGAGATTTTATCTCCATATTGAGAAACTGAAGTTGCTCTAGGTATTTCATTGACAAACTACACTCAATCTGACAAGGAAACAATGTGTTAGATATTCCTTCTGGTAACATAGATGGTTTTCTTCGGAGAGAAACACGTGTTTGTTCAAATCAGCTGAAAAGGCCTCCATGATACAAAGGGAGCCTATCTCCATCCTGAAAAACCTAAGTTGCAAGAAGTATTCCTTTTAAATCTACTGACTACTCACATGGAAACAATATGCTAGATGCTGCAGCTTGTAGTTAGACGGTTTTCTTTGGAGAGACACATGTGTTTCTTCACCTCAGATGAATTGACCTGTTTGGAACCAAGAGAGTCTACCTCCACCTTGAAAATCCTAACTTGCAGGAAGTATTTCTTTGAAAAAACTGGCAAAAGTCTCCCAGGGTGACAATGTTCTTATTCTCCAGGGTCAAACAGAGATGGTTTTCTTTCAGGAGATACATGTGTTCCTTTAAGTCATATAGAAAGGCCTATTTTGTAACAAAGAGCCCATATCCACATTGAATGACCTATGTTGCAGGAGGAATTCCTTTCCAAATCTATCTCGGTTCTCACAGGGAAGCAATGTGCTAGATGTTGCTGCTTGTAACATATAATGTTTCTTGGGAGAGATCCCTTTGTCTTCAACTCAGCTGAACAGGCCAACGTAGAAAAAAGGGAGCCTATCTCCACCGTGAGAAACCATGCTGCAGGAAGTATTCCAATCAAAAACAAACTTATTTCACGGGGAAACAATGTGCTACCATTCCTGCTTCCAACAGAGATGGTGTTCTTTCGAGAGGTATGTGTGTTTCTTGAAATCTGCGGAATAGGCCTATTGGAAACAAAGTGAGCCTATGTCTACATTGAAAGACCTAAACTGCCTGAAGTACTCCTTTCAAATAGTAACTCAGCTCTCTCACAGAATCAATGTGCTACATGCTGCAGCGTCTAATCTAGATGGTTTCCTTTTAGAGATACATGTGTTTCTTCAATTCACCTGATTGTGTGTATTGGGAACAAAGTGAGCCAACCCACCCTTGGAAAACGTAAGTTGCAGGAAGTCTTTCTTTGACAAACTTACTAAATTCTCACAGGGAAACAATGCCCGAATATTCCTGCTTCCAACAGAGATGGCTTTCTTTGGAGAGATATATGTGTTTCTTCAAATGTGCTGAATAGGCCTACTTGGAACAAAGTGTGCCTATCTCTACATTGAAAATCCTCAGTTGCCCGAAGTACTCCTTTCAAGTACTAACTCAGATCTCACAGAGAAACCATGTGCTACATGCTGCAGCTTCTAATCCCGATGGTTTCCTTTTAGAAATACATGTGTTTCTTCAATTCACATGAAGGTGTGTATTGGGAACAAAGTGAGTCAACCCAACCTTGGAAAACGTAAATTGCAGGAAGTATTCCCTTGCAAAACCTATTCAATTCGAAGTTGGAAACAATATGGGGGATGCTCCTTCTTCCACAGAGATGTTTTCTTTGAGAGACACACGTGTTTCTTCAAGTTA
The DNA here is from genome assembly GCF_047511655.1 of Castor canadensis. Taxonomy (NCBI): domain Eukaryota; kingdom Metazoa; phylum Chordata; class Mammalia; order Rodentia; family Castoridae; genus Castor; species Castor canadensis. Next base: position 33,409,455 of record NC_133402.1, on the reverse strand, counting down.
GCTGGACAGGCCTATTTGCTTACTGACTGTAACATATAAGATTTCTTTGGAGAGATACATGTGTTTCTTCAATGCAGCTGAAAAATGCCAATGTGGAAATAAGGGAGCCTCTCTCCACCATGAAGCACCCTGTTGCAGGAAGTATTCCATTTACAAACAAACACAATCTCCCAGGGAGACAATGTGCTATTACTCATGCTTCCAGCAGAGATGGTTTTTTTGGAGAAATATATGTGTTTCTTCAAATCTGCTGAACAGGCCTATTAGGAACAAAGAGAGCCTATGTCTACATTGAAAAAGCTAAATTGCCTGAAGTACTCCTTTCAAATATTAACTCAGCTGTCTCAGGGAAACAATGAGCTGCACGGTACAGCTTCTAACATAGATGGTTTCCTTTTAGAGGTACGTGTGTTTCTTCAACTCACCTGCCTGTGTCTATCTGGAAAAAAGTGAGCCTATCCCAACCTTGAAAACCCTAAGCTGTAGGAAGTATTCCTATGCAAAGCCTTCTCAATTCTTACTGGGATACAATGTGGTGGATTCTCCTGCTTCTCACACAGATGTTTTCTGTCAAAAGACACATGTGTTTGTTCAAATTAGCCGGGGAGGCCTATTTGGAACAAACAACCCTTTGTTCCCCTTGCAAATTCTGAATGGTGGGAAGAAATTCTTTTAAAATACTCATTTTTAACAGGGAAGCAATGTGCTAGATGTTGAAGATTGTAACATAGATAGTTTTCTTTGCAGAGACACTGATGTTTTTACAACTTAGCTCACAGGCCTACGTGGAAGATAGAGAGCCTATCTCCCTTTGAAAAACGTAAGTTGCCCAAAGTATTCCTTTTAAAATGAAACTCAATTCTCTGAGGGAAAGAATGTGCTATATGCTCCTGATTCTGACTCAAGTGGTTTCTTTTGAGATACATGAGTTCCTTTAACTCTGCTGAAAGGGCCTATTTGGAACAAACAGCCTATCTCCACCTTGAATTTCAAAGATGCAGGAAGTACTGCTTTCAAAAACTTACTGGTTTTTACACGGGTAAACAATGAAGTACATGGCGAAGTTTGTAATCTAGTTGGTTTTCGTTTAGTGCTCCATGTGTTTCTTGAACTCATCTGAATAGGCCCATTTGGAACAAAGAGAGCCTACGTTCACTTTGAAAAATGTAATTTATAGGAAGTACTCCTATCAATAATTAACTCTCTTCTCAGAGGTATACTAGGTCCTAGATTCTATAGCTTGTATCACAGATAGTTTACTGTCAAGAGATAAATGTGTTTCTTCAACTTGCCTGAATAGGCCTATTTCAAAAAAAAGAGCTGATTTTCCCTTTGAAAAACCTAAGTCACAGGAAGTATTCCTTCAAAAACCAGCTCAATTCTCGCAGTGAAACAAGCTCCTAGATGCTGCAGTTTTGAACATAGATGGTTTTCTTTGGACAGATACATGTCTTTGTTCACCTCAGCTGAATAGACCTATTTGTTACAAAGAGAGCCTCTCTCCACCTTGAAAAACCTAAGTTGCCAAAGTGTTCATTTTCTATGTACTGAATACTCAGAGGGAAACAATGTGCTACATGTTGCAGCTTCTAGCATTGATGGTTTTCTGGAGATATAAATCTGTTTCTTCACATCAGCTGAATGGTCTTATTTGAAAAAAGGTAAACTTATCTCAACCTTGAAACATACGTTGCTGGAAAGTAGGACGTTCAGGAACATACTCCACTGTCACAGGGAAATAATGTGCTAGAAGCTCCTGCTTCTACTACAGATGATTTCCTTTCTAGAGATACATGTGTTTCTTCCAATTAGCTGAAAAGACCTAATTGAAAAAAGCGAGATTTCTCCACCTTCAAAATTCTCACTGGCAGAGAGTATTTCTTAGGAAAATTAACTACTCTCCATCAGAGAAACAACAGCAAGATACTGAAGCTTGTCACACAGACAGTTTTCTTTTCTTTGGAGAGATTTCTTTGCTCTTTCAACTCAGGTTCGTAGGCCTAGTTGGAACACAGAAAGCCAATCTCCACATTGAAAAACCTACGTTCCCATATGTATTCCTTTGAAAAACGAAATCCATTTTCATCAGAAAACAATGTACAAGATGCTGAGCTTCTACAATACATGGTTCTCTTGGAGAGATAAATGTGTTGCTTCAACTCAGCTGAATTTGCCTCTTTGGAACAATGTGATCTCATGTGAACCTTGGAAAACGTCCGTCGCGGGAAGTAGTCCTTGCAAAACCGTACTCAATTTTCTCAGGAGACAATGGGCTAGATGCTCCTATTTCTGAAACAGACGGTTTTCTTTCAAGTTATGCATGTGTTTCTTTAAATTAGCTGGCTAGGCCTATTTTGAACAAAGAGATTTTATCTCCATATTGAGAAACTGAAGTTGCTCTAGGTATTTCATTGACAAACTACACTCAATCTGACAAGGAAACAATGTGTTAGATATTCCTTCTGGTAACATAGATGGTTTTCTTCGGAGAGAAACACGTGTTTGTTCAAATCAGCTGAAAAGGCCTCCATGATACAAAGGGAGCCTATCTCCATCCTGAAAAACCTAAGTTGCAAGAAGTATTCCTTTTAAATCTACTGACTACTCACATGGAAACAATATGCTAGATGCTGCAGCTTGTAGTTAGACGGTTTTCTTTGGAGAGACACATGTGTTTCTTCACCTCAGATGAATTGACCTGTTTGGAACCAAGAGAGTCTACCTCCACCTTGAAAATCCTAAGTTGCAGGAAGTATTTCTTTGAAAAAACTGGCAAAAGTCTCCCAGGGTGACAATGTTCTTATTCTCCAGGGTCAAACAGAGATGGTTTTCTTTCAGGAGATACATGTGTTCCTTTAAGTCATATAGAAAGGCCTATTTTGTAACAAAGAGCCCATATCCACATTGAATGACCTATGTTGCAGGAGGAATTCCTTTCCAAATCTATCTCGGTTCTCACAGGGAAGCAATGTGCTAGATGTTGCTGCTTGTAACATATAATGTTTCTTGGGAGAGATCCCTGTGTCTTCAACTCAGCTGAACAGGCCAACGTAGAAAAAAGGGAGCCTATCTCCACCGTGAGAAACCATGCTGCAGGAAGTATTCCAATCAAAAACAAACTTATCTCACAGGGAAACAATGTGCTACCATTCCTGCTTCCAACAGAGATGGTGTTCTTTCGAGAGGTATGTGTGTTTCTTGAAATCTGCGGAATAGGCCTATTGGAAACAAAGTGAGCCTATGTCTACATTGAAAGACCTAAACTGCCTGAAGTACTCCTTTCAAATAGTAACTCAGCTCTCTCACAGAATCAATGTGCTACATGCTGCAGCGTCTAATCTAGATGGTTTCCTTTTAGAGATACATGTGTTTCTTCAATTCACCTGATTGTGTGTATTGGGAACAAAGTGAGCCAACCCACCCTTGGAAAACGTAAGTTGCAGGAAGTCTTTCTTTGACAAACTTACTAAATTCTCACAGGGAAACAATGCCAGAATATTCCTGCTTCCAACAGAGATGGCTTTCTTTGGAGAGATATATGTGTTTCTTCAAATGTGCTGAATAGGCCTACTTGGAACAAAGTGTGCCTATCTCTACATTGAAAATCCTCAGTTGCCCGAAGTACTCCTTTCAAGTACTAACTCAGATCTCACAGAGAAACCATGTGCTACATGCTGCAGCTTCTAATCCCGATGGTTTCCTTTTAGAAATACATGTGTTTCTTCAATTCACATGAAGGTGTGTATTGGGAACAAAGTGAGTCAACCCAACCTTGGAAAACGTAAATTGCAGGAAGTATTCCCTTGCAAAACCTATTCAATTCGAAGTTGGAAACAATATGGGGGATGCTCCTCCTTCCACAGAGATGTTTTCTTTGAGAGACACACGTGTTTCTTCAAGTTAGCTGGACAGGCCTATTTGCTTACTGACTGTAACATATAAGATTTCTTTGGAGAGATACATGTGTTTCTTCAATGCAGCTGAAAAATGCCAATGTGGAAATAAGGGAGCCTCTCTCCACCATGAAGCACCCTGTTGCAGGAAGTATTCCATTTACAAACAAACACAATCTCCCAGGGAGACAATGTGCTATTACTCATGCTTCCAGCAGAGATGGTTTTTTTGGAGAAATATATGTGTTTCTTCAAATCTGCTGAACAGGCCTATTAGGAACAAAGAGAGCCTATGTCTACATTGAAAAAGCTAAATTGCCTGAAGTACTCCTTTCAAATATTAACTCAGCTGTCACAGGGAAACAATGAGCTGCACGGTACAGCTTCTAACATAGATGGTTTCCTTTTAGAGGTACGTGTGTTTCTTCAACTCACCTGCCTGTGTCTATCTGGAAAAAAGGGAGCCTATCCCAACCTTGAAAACCCTAAGCTGTAGGAAGTATTCCTATGCAAAGCCTTCTCAATTCTTACTGGGATACAATGTGGTGGATTCTCCTGCTTCTCACACAGATGTTTTCTGTCAAAAGACACATGTGTTTGTTCAAATTAGCCGGGGAGGCCTATTTGGAACAAACAACCCTTTGTTCCCCTTGCAAATTCTGAATGGTGGGAAGAAATTCTTTTAAAATACTCATTTTTAACAGGGAAGCAATGTGCTAGATGTTGAAGATTGTAACATAGATAGTTTTCTTTGCAGAGACACTGATGTTTTTACAACTTAGCTCACAGGCCTACGTGGAAGATAGAGAGCCTATCTCCCTTTGAAAAACGTAAGTTGCCCAAAGTATTCCTTTTAAAATGAAACTCAATTCTCTGAGGGAAAGAATGTGCTATATGCTCCTGATTCTGACTCAAGTGGTTTCTTTTGAGATACATGAGTTCCTTTAACTCTGCTGAAAGGGCCTATTTGGAACAAACAGCCTATCTCCACCTTGAATTTCAAAGATGCAGGAAGTACTGCTTTCAAAAACTTACTGGTTTTTACACGGGTAAACAATGAAGTACATGGCGAAGTTTGTAATCTAGTTGGTTTTCGTTTAGTGCTCCATGTGTTTCTTGAACTCATCTGAATAGGCCCATTTGGAACAAAGAGAGCCTACGTTCACTTTGAAAAATGTAATTTATAGGAAGTACTCCTATCAATAATTAACTCTCTTCTCAGAGGTATACTAGGTCCTAGATTCTATAGCTTGTATCACAGATAGTTTACAGTCAAGAGATAAATGTGTTTCTTCAACTTGCCTGAATAGGCCTATTTCAAAAAAAAGAGCTGATTTTCCCTTTGAAAAACCTAAGTCACAGGAAGTATTCCTTCAAAAACCAGCTCAATTCTCGCAGTGAAACAAGCTCCTAGATGCTGCAGTTTTGAACATAGATGGTTTTCTTTGGACAGATACATGTCTTTGTTCACCTCAGCTGAATAGACCTATTTGTTACAAAGAGAGCCTCTCTCCACCTTGAAAAACCTAAGTTGCCAAAGTGTTCATTTTCTATGTACTGAATACTCAGAGGGAAACAATGTGCTACATGTTGCAGCTTCTAGCATTGATGGTTTTCTGGAGATATAAATCTGTTTCTTCACATCAGCTGAATGGTCTTATTTGAAAAAAGGTAAACTTATCTCAACCTTGAAACATACGTTGCTGGAAAGCAGGACGTTCAGGAACATACTCCACTGTCACAGGGAAATGATGTGCTAGAAGCTCCTGCTTCTACTACAGATGATTTCCTTTCTAGAGATACATGTGTTTCTTCCAATTAGCTGAAAAGACCTAATTGAAAAAAGCGAGATTTCTCCACCTTCAAAATTCTCACTGGCAGAGAGTATTTCTTAGGAAAATTAACTACTCTCCATCAGAGAAACAACAGCAAGATACTGAAGCTTGTCACACAGACAGTTTTCTTTTCTTTGGAGAGATTTCTTTGCTCTTTCAACTCAGGTTCGTAGGCCTAGTTGGAACACAGAAAGCCAATCTCCACATTGAAAAACCTACGTTCCCATATGTATTCCTTTGAAAAACGAAATCCATTTTCATCAGAAAACAATGTACAAGATGCTGAGCTTCTACAATACATGGTTCTCTTGGAGAGATAAATGTGTTGCTTCAACTCAGCTGAATTTGCCTCTTTGGAACAATGTGATCTCATGTGAACCTTGGAAAACGTCCGTCGCGGGAAGTAGTCCTTGCAAAACCGTACTCAATTTTCTCAGGAGACAATGGGCTAGATGCTCCTATTTCTGAAACAGACGGTTTTCTTTCAAGTTATGCATGTGTTTCTTTAAATTAGCTGGCTAGGCCTATTTTGAACAAAGAGATTTTATCTCCATATTGAGAAACTGAAGTTGCTCTAGGTATTTCATTGACAAACTACACTCAATCTGACAAGGAAACAATGTGTTAGATATTCCTTCTGGTAACATAGATGGTTTTCTTCGGAGAGAAACACGTGTTTGTTCAAATCAGCTGAAAAGGCCTCCATGATACAAAGGGAGCCTATCTCCATCCTGAAAAACCTAAGTTGCAAGAAGTATTCCTTTTAAATCTACTGACTACTCACATGGAAACAATATGCTAGATGCTGCAGCTTGTAGTTAGACGGTTTTCTTTGGAGAGACACATGTGTTTCTTCACCTCAGATGAATTGACCTGTTTGGAACCAAGAGAGTCTACCTCCACCTTGAAAATCCTAAGTTGCAGGAAGTATTTCTTTGAAAAAACTGGCAAAAGTCTCCCAGGGTGACAATGTTCTTATTCTCCAGGGTCAAACAGAGATGGTTTTCTTTCAGGAGATACATGTGTTCCTTTAAGTCATATAGAAAGGCCTATTTTGTAACAAAGAGCCCATATCCACATTGAATGACCTATGTTGCAGGAGGAATTCCTTTCCAAATCTATCTCGGTTCTCACAGGGAAGCAATGTGCTAGATGTTGCTGCTTGTAACATATAATGTTTCTTGGGAGAGATCCCTGTGTCTTCAACTCAGCTGAACAGGCCAACGTAGAAAAAAGGGAGCCTATCTCCACCGTGAGAAACCATGCTGCAGGAAGTATTCCAATCAAAAACAAACTTATCTCACAGGGAAACAATGTGCTACCATTCCTGCTTCCAACAGAGATGGTGTTCTTTCGAGAGGTATGTGTGTTTCTTGAAATCTGCGGAATAGGCCTATTGGAAACAAAGTGAGCCTATGTCTACATTGAAAGACCTAAAGTGCCTGAAGTACTCCTTTCAAATAGTAACTCAGCTCTCTCACAGAATCAATGTGCTACATGCTGCAGCGTCTAATCTAGATGGTTTCCTTTTAGAGATACATGTGTTTCTTCAATTCACCTGATTGTGTGTATTGGGAACAAAGTGAGCCAACCCACCCTTGGAAAACGTAAGTTGCAGGAAGTCTTTCTTTGACAAACTTACTAAATTCTCACAGGGAAACAATGCCCGAATATTCCTGCTTCCAACAGAGATGGCTTTCTTTGGAGAGATATATGTGTTTCTTCAAATGTGCTGAATAGGCCTACTTGGAACAAAGTGTGCCTATCTCTACATTGAAAATCCTCAGTTGCCCGAAGTACTCCTTTCAAGTACTAACTCAGATCTCACAGAGAAACCATGTGCTACATGCTGCAGCTTCTAATCCCGATGGTTTCCTTTTAGAAATACATGTGTTTCTTCAATTCACATGAAGGTGTGTATTGGGAACAAAGTGAGTCAACCCAACCTTGGAAAACGTAAATTGCAGGAAGTATTCCCTTGCAAAACCTATTCAATTCGAAGTTGGAAACAATATGGGGGATGCTCCTTCTTCCACAGAGATGTTTTCTTTGAGAGACACACGTGTTTCTTCAAGTTAGCTGGACAGGCCTATTTGCTTACTGACTGTAACATATAAGATTTCTTTGGAGAGATACATGTGTTTCTTCAATGCAGCTGAAAAATGCCAATGTGGAAATAAGGGAGCCTCTCTCCACCATGAAGCACCCTGTTGCAGGAAGTATTCCATTTACAAACAAACACAATCTCCCAGGGAGACAATGTGCTATTACTCATGCTTCCAGCAGAGATGGTTTTTTTGGAGAAATATATGTGTTTCTTCAAATCTGCTGAACAGGCCTATTAGGAACAAAGAGAGCCTATGTCTACATTGAAAAAGCTAAATTGCCTGAAGTACTCCTTTCAAATATTAACTCAGCTGTCACAGGGAAACAATGAGCTGCACGGTACAGCTTCTAACATAGATGGTTTCCTTTTAGAGGTACGTGTGTTTCTTCAACTCACCTGCCTGTGTCTATCTGGAAAAAAGGGAGCCTATCCCAACCTTGAAAACCCTAAGCTGTAGGAAGTATTCCTATGCAAAGCCTTCTCAATTCTTACTGGGATACAATGTGGTGGATTCTCCTGCTTCTCACACAGATGTTTTCTGTCAAAAGACACATGTGTTTGTTCAAATTAGCCGGGGAGGCCTATTTGGAACAAACAACCCTTTGTTCCCCTTGCAAATTCTGAATGGTGGGAAGAAATTCTTTTAAAATACTCATTTTTAACAGGGAAGCAATGTGCTAGATGTTGAAGATTGTAACATAGATAGTTTTCTTTGCAGAGACACTGATGTTTTTACAACTTAGCTCACAGGCCTACGTGGAAGATAGAGAGCCTATCTCCCTTTGAAAAACGTAAGTTGCCCAAAGTATTCCTTTTAAAATGAAACTCAATTCTCTGAGGGAAAGAATGTGCTATATGCTCCTGATTCTGACTCAAGTGGTTTCTTTTGAGATACATGAGTTCCTTTAACTCTGCTGAAAGGGCCTATTTGGAACAAACAGCCTATCTCCACCTTGAATTTCAAAGATGCAGGAAGTACTGCTTTCAAAAACTTACTGGTTTTTACACGGGTAAACAATGAAGTACATGGCGAAGTTTGTAATCTAGTTGGTTTTCGTTTAGTGCTCCATGTGTTTCTTGAACTCATCTGAATAGGCCCATTTGGAACAAAGAGAGCCTACGTTCACTTTGAAAAATGTAATTTATAGGAAGTACTCCTATCAATAATTAACTCTCTTCTCAGAGGTATACTAGGTCCTAGATTCTATAGCTTGTATCACAGATAGTTTACAGTCAAGAGATAAATGTGTTTCTTCAACTTGCCTGAATAGGCCTATTTCAAAAAAAAGAGCTGATTTTCCCTTTGAAAAACCTAAGTCACAGGAAGTATTCCTTCAAAAACCAGCTCAATTCTCGCAGTGAAACAAGCTCCTAGATGCTGCAGTTTTGAACATAGATGGTTTTCTTTGGACAGATACATGTCTTTGTTCACCTCAGCTGAATAGACCTATTTGTTACAAAGAGAGCCTCTCTCCACCTTGAAAAACCTAAGTTGCCAAAGTGTTCATTTTCTATGTACTGAATACTCAGAGGGAAACAATGTGCTACATGTTGCAGCTTCTAGCATTGATGGTTTTCTGGAGATATAAATCTGTTTCTTCACATCAGCTGAATGGTCTTATTTGAAAAAAGGTAAACTTATCTCAACCTTGAAACATACGTTGCTGGAAAGCAGGACGTTCAGGAACATACTCCACTGTCACAGGGAAATGATGTGCTAGAAGCTCCTGCTTCTACTACAGATGATTTCCTTTCTAGAGATACATGTGTTTCTTCCAATTAGCTGAAAAGACCTAATTGAAAAAAGCGAGATTTCTCCACCTTCAAAATTCTCACTGGCAGAGAGTATTTCTTAGGAAAATTAACTACTCTCCATCAGAGAAACAACAGCAAGATACTGAAGCTTGTCACACAGACAGTTTTCTTTTCTTTGGAGAGATTTCTTTGCTCTTTCAACTCAGGTTCGTAGGCCTAGTTGGAACACAGAAAGCCAATCTCCACATTGAAAAACCTACGTTCCCATATGTATTCCTTTGAAAAACGAAATCCATTTTCATCAGAAAACAATGTACGAGATGCTGAGCTTCCACAATACATGGTTCTCTTGGAGAGATAAATGTGTTGCTTCAACTCAGCTGAATTTGCCTCTTTGGAACAATGTGATCTCATGTGAACCTTGGAAAACGTCCGTCGCGGGAAGTAGTCCTTGCAAAACCGTACTCAATTTTCTCAGGATACAATGGGCTAGATGCTCCTATTTCTGAAACAGACGGTTTTCTTTCAAGTTATGCATGTGTTTCTTTAAATTAGCTGGCTAGGCCTATTTTGAACAAAGAGATTTTATCTCCATATTGAGAAACTGAAGTTGCTCTAGGTATTTCATTGACAAACTACACTCAATCTGACAAGGAAACAATGTGTTAGATATTCCTTCTGGTAACATAGATCGTTTTCTTCGGAGAGAAACACGTGTTTGTTCAAATCAGCTGAAAAGGCCTCCATGATACAAAGGGAGCCTATCTCCATCCTGAAAAACCTAAGTTGCAAGAAGTATTCCTTTTAAATCTACTGACTACTCACATGGAAACAATATGCTAGATGCTGCAGCTTGTAGTTAGACGGTTTTCTTTGGAGAGACACATGTGTTTCTTCACCTCAGCTGAATTGACCTGTTTTGAACCAAGAGAGTCTACCTCCACCTTGAAAATCCTAACTTGCAGGAAGTATTTCTTTGAAAAAACTGGCAAAAGTCTCCCAGGGTGACAATGTTCTTATTCTCCAGGGTCAAACAGAGATGGTTTTCTTTCAGGAGATACATGTGTTCCTTTAAGTCATATAGAAAGGCCTATTTTGTAACAAAGAGCCCATATCCACATTGAATGACCTATGTTGCAGGAGGAATTCCTTTCCAAATCTATCTCGGTTCTCACAGGGAAGCAATGTGCTAGATGTTGCTGCTTGTAACATATAATGTTTCTTGGGAGAGATCCCTTTGTCTTCAACTCAGCTGAACAGGCCAACGTAGAAAAAAGGGAGCCTATCTCCACCGTGAGAAACCATGCTGCAGGAAGTATTCCAATCAAAAACAAACTTATCTCACGGGGAAACAATGTGCTACCATTCCTGCTTCCAACAGAGATGGTGTTCTTTCGAGAGGTATGTGTGTTTCTTGAAATCTGCGGAATAGGCCTATTGGAAACAAAGTGAGCCTATGTCTACATTGAAAGACCTAAACTGCCTGAAGTACTCCTTTCAAATAGTAACTCAGCTCTCTCACAGAATCAATGTGCTACATGCTGCAGCGTCTAATCTAGATGGTTTCCTTTTAGAGATACATGTGTTTCTTCAATTCACCTGATTGTGTGTATTGGGAACAAAGTGAGCCAACCCACCCTTGGAAAACGTAAGTTGCAGGAAGTCTTTCTTTGACAAACTTACTAAATTCTCACAGGGAAACAATGCCCGAATATTCCTGCTTCCAACAGAGATGGCTTTCTTTGGAGAGATATATGTGTTTCTTCAAATGTGCTGAATAGGCCTACTTGGAACAAAGTGTGCCTATCTCTACATTGAAAATCCTCAGTTGCCCGAAGTACTCCTTTCAAGTACAAACTCAGATCTCACAGAGAAACCATGTGTTACATGCTGCAGCTTCTAATCCCGATGGTTTCCTTTTAGAAATACATGTGTTTCTTCAATTCACATGAAGGTGTGTATTGGGAACAAAGTGAGTCAACCCAACCTTGGAAAACGTAAATTGCAGGAAGTATTCCCTTGCAAAACCTATTCAATTCGAAGTTGGAAACAATATGGGGGATGCTCCTTCTTCCACAGAGATGTTTTCTTTGAGAGACACACGTGTTTCTTCAAGTTAGCTGGACAGGCCTATTTGCTTACTGACTGTAACATATAAGATTTCTTTGGAGAGATACATGTGTTTCTTCAATGCAGCTGAAAAATGCCAATGTGGAAATAAGGGAGCCTCTCTCCACCATGAAGCACCCTGTTGCAGGAAGTATTCCATTTACAAACAAACACAATCTCCCAGGGAGACAATGTGCTATTACTCATGCTTCCAGCAGAGATGGTTTTTTTGGAGAAATATATGTGTTTCTTCAAATCTGCTGAACAGGCCTATTAGGAACAAAGAGAGCCTATGTCTACATTGAAAAAGCTAAATTGCCTGAAGTACTCCTTTCAAATATTAACTCAGCTGTCACAGGGAAACAATGAGCTGCACGGTACAGCTTCTAACATAGATGGTTTCCTTTTAGAGGTACGTGTGTTTCTTCAACTCACCTGCCTGTGTCTATCTGGAAAAAAGGGAGCCTATCCCAACCTTGAAAACCCTAAGCTGTAGGAAGTATTCCTATGCAAAGCCTTCTCAATTCTTACTGGGATACAATGTGGTGGATTCTCCTGCTTCTCACACAGATGTTTTCTGTCAAAAGACACATGTGTTTGTTCAAATTAGCCGGGGAGGCCTATTTGGAACAAACAACCCTTTGTTCCCCTTGCAAATTCTGAATGGTGGGAAGAAATTCTTTTAAAATACTCATTTTTAACAGGGAAGCAATGTGCTAGATGTTGAAGATTGTAACATAGATAGTTTTCTTTGCAGAGACACTGATGTTTTTACAACTTAGCTCACAGGCCTACGTGGAAGATAGAGAGCCTATCTCCCTTTGAAAAACGTAAGTTGCCCAAAGTATTCCTTTTAAAATGAAACTCAATTCTCTGAGGGAAAGAATGTGCTATATGCTCCTGATTCTGACTCAAGTGGTTTCTTTTGAGATACATGAGTTCCTTTAACTCTGCTGAAAGGGCCTATTTGGAACAAACAGCCTATCTCCACCTTGAATTTCAAAGATGCAGGAAGTACTGCTTTCAAAAACTTACTGGTTTTTACACGGGTAAACAATGAAGTACATGGCGAAGTTTGTAATCTAGTTCGTTTTCGTTTAGTGCTCCATGTGTTTCTTGAACTCATCTGAATAGGCCCATTTGGAACAAAGAGAGCCTACGTTCACTTTGAAAAATGTAATTTATAGGAAGTACTCCTATCAATAATTAACTCTCTTCTCAGAGGTATACTAGGTCCTAGATTCTATAGCTTGTATCACAGATAGTTTTCTGTCAAGAGATAAATGTGTTTCTTCAACTTGCCTGAATAGGCCTATTTCAAAAAAAAAGAGCTGATTTTCCCTTTGAAAAACCTAAGTCACAGGAAGTATTCCTTCAAAAACCAGCTCAATTCTCGCAGTGAAACAAGCTCCTAGATGCTGCAGTTTTGAACATAGATGGTTTTCTTTGGACAGATACATGTCTTTGTTCACCTCAGCTGAATAGACCTATTTGTTACAAAGAGAGCCTCTCTCCACCTTGAAAAACCTAAGTTGCCAAAGTGTTCATTTTCTATGTACTGAATACTCAGAGGGAAACAATGTGCTACATGTTGCAGCTTCTAGCATTGATGGTTTTCTGGAGATATAAATATGTTTCTTCACATCAGCTGAATGGTCTTATTTGAAAAAAGGTAAACTTATCTCAACCTTGAAACATACGTTGCTGGAAAGTAGGACGTTCAGGAACATACTCCACTGTCACAAGGAAATGATGTGCTAGAAGCTCCTGCTTCTACTACAGATGATTTCCTTTCTAGAGATACATGTGTTTCTTCCAATTAGCTGAAAAGACCTAATTGAAAAAAGCGAGATTTCTCCACCTTCAAAATTCTCACTGGCAGAGAGTATTTCTTAGGAAAATTAACTACTCTCCATCAGAGAAACAACAGCAAGATACTGAAGCTTGTCACACAGACAGTTTTCTTTTCTTTGGAGAGATTTCTTTGCTCTTTCAACTCAGGTTCGTAGGCCTAGTTGGAACACAGAAAGCCAATCTCCACATTGAAAAACCTACGTTCCCATATGTGTTCCTTTGAAAAACGAAATCCATTTTCATCAGAAAACAATGTACGAGATGCTGAGCTTCCACAATACATGGTTCTCTTGGAGAGATAAATGTGTTGCTTCAACTCAGCTGAATTTGCCTCTTTGGAACAATGTGATCTCATGTGAACCTTGGAAAACGTCCGTCGCGGGAAGTAGTCCTTGCAAAACCGTACTCAATTTTCTCAGGAGACAATGGGCTAGATGCTCCTATTTCTGAAACAGACGGTTTTCTTTCAAGTTATGCATGTGTTTCTTTAAATTAGCTGGCTAGGCCTATTTTGAACAAAGAGATCTTATCTCCATATTGAGAAACTGAAGTTGCTCTAGGTATTTCATTGACAAACTACACTCAATCTGACAAGGAAACAATGTGTTAGATATTCCTTCTGGTAACATAGATGGTTTTCTTCGGAGAGAAACACGTGTTTGTTCAAATCAGCTGAAAAGGCCTCCATGATACAAAGGGAGCCTATCTCCATCCTGAAAAACCTAAGTTGCAAGAAGTATTCCTTTTAAATCTACTGACTACTCACATGGAAACAATATGCTAGATGCTGCAGCTTGTAGTTAGACGGTTTTCTTTGGAGAGACACATCTGTTTCTTCACCTCAGCTGAATTGACCTGTTTTGAACCAAGAGAGTCTACCTCCACCTTGAAAATCCTAACTTGCAGGAAGTATTTCTTTGAAAAAACTGGCAAAAGTCTCCCAGGGTGACAATGTTCTTATTCTCCAGGGTCAAACAGAGATGGTTTTCTTTCAGGAGATACATGTGTTCCTTTAAGTCATATAGAAAGGCCTATTTTGTAACAAAGAGCCCATATCCACATTGAATGACCTATGTTGCAGGAGGAATTCCTTTCCAAATCTATCTCGGTTCTCACAGGGAAGCAATGTGCTAGATGTTGCTGCTTGTAACATATAATGTTTCTTGGGAGAGATCCCTTTGTCTTCAACTCAGCTGAACAGGCCAACGTAGAAAAAAGGGAGCCTATCTCCACCGTGAGAAACCATGCTGCAGGAAGTATTCCAATCAAAAACAAACTTATCTCACGGGGAAACAATGTGCTACCATTCCTGCTTCCAACAGAGATGGTGTTCTTTCGAGAGGTATGTGTGTTTCTTGAAATCTGCGGAATAGGCCTATTGGAAACAAAGTGAGCCTATGTCTACATTGAAAGACCTAAACTGCCTGAAGTACTCCTTTCAAATAGTAACTCAGCTCTCTCACAGAATCAATGTGCTACATGCTGCAGCGTCTAATCTAGATGGTTTCCTTTTAGAGATACATGTGTTTCTTCAATTCACCTGATTGTGTGTATTGGGAACAAAGTGAGCCAACCCACCCTTGGAAAACGTAAGTTGCAGGAAGTCTTTCTTTGACAAACTTACTAAATTCTCACAGGGAAACAATGCCCGAATATTCCTGCTTCCAACAGAGATGGCTTTCTTTGGAGAGATATATGTGTTTCTTCAAATGTGCTGAATAGGCCTACTTGGAACAAAGTGTGCCTATCTCTACATTGAAAATCCTCAGTTGCCCGAAGTACTCCTTTCAAGTACTAACTCAGATCTCACAGAGAAACCATGTGCTACATGCTGCAGCTTCTAATCCCGATGGTTTCCTTTTAGAAATACATGTGTTTCTTCAATTCACATGAAGGTGTGTATTGGGAACAAAGTGAGTCAACCCAACCTTGGAAAACGTAAATTGCAGGAAG
The DNA here is from genome assembly GCF_047511655.1 of Castor canadensis. Taxonomy (NCBI): domain Eukaryota; kingdom Metazoa; phylum Chordata; class Mammalia; order Rodentia; family Castoridae; genus Castor; species Castor canadensis. The sequence continues at coordinate 33,393,949 of NC_133402.1, read as the reverse complement.
TATTCCCTTGCAAAACCTATTCAATTCGAAGTTGGAAACAATATGGGGGATGCTCCTTCTTCCACAGAGATGTTTTCTTTGAGAGACACACGTGTTTCTTCAAGTTAGCTGGACAGGCCTATTTGCTTACTGACTGTAACATATAAGATTTCTTTGGAGAGATACATGTGTTTCTTCAATGCAGCTGAAAAATGCCAATGTGGAAATAAGGGAGCCTCTCTCCACCATGAAGCACCCTGTTGCAGGAAGTATTCCATTTACAAACAAACACAATCTCCCAGGGAGACAATGTGCTATTACTCATGCTTCCAGCAGAGATGGTTTTTTTGGAGAAATATATGTGTTTCTTCAAATCTGCTGAACAGGCCTATTAGGAACAAAGAGAGCCTATGTCTACATTGAAAAAGCTAAATTGCCTGAAGTACTCCTTTCAAATATTAACTCAGCTGTCACAGGGAAACAATGAGCTGCACGGTACAGCTTCTAACATAGATGGTTTCCTTTTAGAGGTACGTGTGTTTCTTCAACTCACCTGCCTGTGTCTATCTGGAAAAAAGTGAGCCTATCCCAACCTTGAAAACCCTAAGCTGTAGGAAGTATTCCTATGCAAAGCCTTCTCAATTCTTACTGGGATACAATGTGGTGGATTCTCCTGCTTCTCACACAGATGTTTTCTGTCAAAAGACACATGTGTTTGTTCAAATTAGCCGGGGAGGCCTATTTGGAACAAACAACCCTTTGTTCCCCTTGCAAATTCTGAATGGTGGGAAGAAATTCTTTTAAAATACTCATTTTTAACAGGGAAGCAATGTGCTAGATGTTGAAGATTGTAACATAGATAGTTTTCTTTGCAGAGACACTGATGTTTTTACAACTTAGCTCACAGGCCTACGTGGAAGATAGAGAGCCTATCTCCCTTTGAAAAACGTAAGTTGCCCAAAGTATTCCTTTTAAAATGAAACTCAATTCTCTGAGGGAAAGAATGTGCTATATGCTCCTGATTCTGACTCAAGTGGTTTCTTTTGAGATACATGAGTTCCTTTAACTCTGCTGAAAGGGCCTATTTGGAACAAACAGCCTATCTCCACCTTGAATTTCAAAGATGCAGGAAGTACTGCTTTCAAAAACTTACTGGTTTTTACACGGGTAAACAATGAAGTACATGGCGAAGTTTGTAATCTAGTTGGTTTTCGTTTAGTGCTCCATGTGTTTCTTGAACTCATCTGAATAGGCCCATTTGGAACAAAGAGAGCCTACGTTCACTTTGAAAAATGTAATTTATAGGAAGTACTCCTATCAATAATTAACTCTCTTCTCAGAGGTATACTAGGTCCTAGATTCTATAGCTTGTATCACAGATAGTTTTCTGTCAAGAGATAAATGTGTTTCTTCAACTTGCCTGAATAGGCCTATTTCAAAAAAAAAGAGCTGATTTTCCCTTTGAAAAACCTAAGTCACAGGAAGTATTCCTTCAAAAACCAGCTCAATTCTCGCAGTGAAACAAGCTCCTAGATGCTGCAGTTTTGAACATAGATGGTTTTCTTTGGACAGATACATGTCTTTGTTCACCTCAGCTGAATAGACCTATTTGTTACAAAGAGAGCCTCTCTCCACCTTGAAAAACCTAAGTTGCCAAAGTGTTCATTTTCTATGTACTGAATACTCAGAGGGAAACAATGTGCTACATGTTGCAGCTTCTAGCATTGATGGTTTTCTGGAGATATAAATCTGTTTCTTCACATCAGCTGAATGGTCTTATTTGAAAAAAGGTAAACTTATCTCAACCTTGAAACATACGTTGCTGGAAAGTAGGACGTTCAGGAACATACTCCACTGTCACAGGGAAATGATGTGCTAGAAGCTCCTGCTTCTACTACAGATGATTTCCTTTCTAGAGATACATGTGTTTCTTCCAATTAGCTGAAAAGACCTAATTGAAAAAAGCGAGATTTCTCCACCTTCAAAATTCTCACTGGCAGAGAGTATTTCTTAGGAAAATTAACTACTCTCCATCAGAGAAACAACAGCAAGATACTGAAGCTTGTCACACAGACAGTTTTCTTTTCTTTGGAGAGATTTCTTTGCTCTTTCAACTCAGGTTCGTAGGCCTAGTTGGAACACAGAAAGCCAATCTCCACATTGAAAAACCTACGTTCCCATATGTATTCCTTTGAAAAACGAAATCCATTTTCATCAGAAAACAATGTACGAGATGCTGAGCTTCTACAATACATGGTTCTCTTGGAGAGATAAATGTGTTGCTTCAACTCAGCTGAATTTGCCTCTTTGGAACAATGTGATGTCATGTGAACCTTGGAAAACGTCCGTCGCGGGAAGTAGTCCTTGCAAAACCGTACTCAATTTTCTCAGGAGACAATGGGCTAGATGCTCCTATTTCTGAAACAGACGGTTTTCTTTCAAGTTATGCATGTGTTTCTTTAAATTAGCTGGCTAGGCCTATTTTGAACAAAGAGATTTTATCTCCATATTGAGAAACTGAAGTTGCTCTAGGTATTTCATTGACAAACAACACTCAATCTGACAAGGAAACAATGTGTTAGATATTCCTTCTGGTAACATAGATGGTTTTCTTCGGAGAGAAACACGTGTTTGTTCAAATCAGCTGAAAAGGCCTCCATGATACAAAGGGAGCCTATCTCCATCCTGAAAAACCTAAGTTGCAAGAAGTATTCCTTTTAAATCTACTGACTACTCACATGGAAACAATATGCTAGATGCTGCAGCTTGTAGTTAGACGGTTTTCTTTGGAGAGACACATGTGTTTCTTCACCTCAGCTGAATTGACCTGTTTGGAACCAAGAGAGTCTACCTCCACCTTGAAAATCCTAACTTGCAGGAAGTATTTCTTTGAAAAAACTGGCAAAAGTCTCCCAGGGTGACAATGTTCTTATTCTCCAGGGTCAAACAGAGATGGTTTTCTTTCAGGAGATACATGTGTTCCTTTAAGTCATATAGAAAGGCCTATTTTGTAACAAAGAGCCCATATCCACATTGAATGACCTATGTTGCAGGAGGAATTCCTTTCCAAATCTATCTCGGTTCTCACAGGGAAGCAATGTGCTAGATGTTGCTGCTTGTAACATATAATGTTTCTTGGGAGAGATCCCTTTGTCTTCAACTCAGCTGAACAGGCCAACGTAGAAAAAAGGGAGCCTATCTCCACCGTGAGAAACCATGCTGCAGGAAGTATTCCAATCAAAAACAAACTTATCTCACGGGGAAACAATGTGCTACCATTCCTGCTTCCAACAGAGATGGTGTTCTTTCGAGAGGTATGTGTGTTTCTTGAAATCTGCGGAATAGGCCTATTGGAAACAAAGTGAGCCTATGTCTACATTGAAAGACCTAAACTGCCTGAAGTACTCCTTTCAAATAGTAACTCAGCTCTCTCACAGAATCAATGTGCTACATGCTGCAGCGTCTAATCTAGATGGTTTCCTTTTAGAGATACATGTGTTTCTTCAATTCACCTGATTGTGTGTATTGGGAACAAAGTGAGCCAACCCACCCTTGGAAAACGTAAGTTGCAGGAAGTCTTTCTTTGACAAACTTACTAAATTCTCACAGGGAAACAATGCCCGAATATTCCTGCTTCCAACAGAGATGGCTTTCTTTGGAGAGATATATGTGTTTCTTCAAATGTGCTGAATAGGCCTACTTGGAACAAAGTGTGCCTATCTCTACATTGAAAATCCTCAGTTGCCCGAAGTACTCCTTTCAAGTACTAACTCAGATCTCACAGAGAAACCATGTGCTACATGCTGCAGCTTCTAATCCCGATGGTTTCCTTTTAGAAATACATGTGTTTCTTCAATTCACATGAAGGTGTGTATTGGGAACAAAGTGAGTCAACCCAACCTTGGAAAACGTAAATTGCAGGAAGTATTCCCTTGCAAAACCTATTCAATTCGAAGTTGGAAACAATATGGGGGATGCTCCTTCTTCCACAGAGATGTTTTCTTTGAGAGACACACGTGTTTCTTCAAGTTAGCTGGACAGGCCTATTTGCTTACTGACTGTAACATATAAGATTTCTTTGGAGAGATACATGTGTTTCTTCAATGCAGCTGAAAAATGCCAATGTGGAAATAAGGGAGCCTCTCTCCACCATGAAGCACCCTGTTGCAGGAAGTATTCCATTTACAAACAAACACAATCTCCCAGGGAGACAATGTGCTATTACTCATGCTTCCAGCAGAGATGGTTTTTTTGGAGAAATATATGTGTTTCTTCAAATCTGCTGAACAGGCCTATTAGGAACAAAGAGAGCCTATGTCTACATTGAAAAAGCTAAATTGCCTGAAGTACTCCTTTCAAATATTAACTCAGCTGTCACAGGGAAACAATGAGCTGCACGGTACAGCTTCTAACATAGATGGTTTCCTTTTAGAGGTACGTGTGTTTCTTCAACTCACCTGCCTGTGTCTATCTGGAAAAAAGTGAGCCTATCCCAACCTTGAAAACCCTAAGCTGTAGGAAGTATTCCTATGCAAAGCCTTCTCAATTCTTACTGGGATACAATGTGGTGGATTCTCCTGCTTCTCACACAGATGTTTTCTGTCAAAAGACACATGTGTTTGTTCAAATAAGCCGGGGAGGCCTATTTGGAACAAACAACCCTTTGTTCCCCTTGCAAATTCTGAATGGTGGGAAGAAATTCTTTTAAAATACTCATTTTTAACAGGGAAGCAATGTGCTAGATGTTGAAGATTGTAACATAGATAGTTTTCTTTGCAGAGACACTGATGTTTTTACAACTTAGCTCACAGGCCTACGTGGAAGATAGAGAGCCTATCTCCCTTTGAAAAACGTAAGTTGCCCAAAGTATTCCTTTTAAAATGAAACTCAATTCTCTGAGGGAAAGAATGTGCTATATGCTCCTGATTCTGACTCAAGTGGTTTCTTTTGAGATACATGAGTTCCTTTAACTCTGCTGAAAGGGCCTATTTGGAACAAACAGCCTATCTCCACCTTGAATTTCAAAGATGCAGGAAGTACTGCTTTCAAAAACTTACTGGTTTTTACACGGGTAAACAATGAAGTACATGGCGAAGTTTGTAATCTAGTTGGTTTTCGTTTAGTGCTCCATGTGTTTCTTGAACTCATCTGAATAGGCCCATTTGGAACAAAGAGAGCCTACGTTCACTTTGAAAAATGTAATTTATAGGAAGTACTCCTATCAATAATTAACTCTCTTCTCAGAGGTATACTAGGTCCTAGATTCTATAGCTTGTATCACAGATAGTTTACAGTCAAGAGATAAATGTGTTTCTTCAACTTGCCTGAATAGGCCTATTTCAAAAAAAAGAGCTGATTTTCCCTTTGAAAAACCTAAGTCACAGGAAGTATTCCTTCAAAAACCAGCTCAATTCTCGCAGTGAAACAAGCTCCTAGATGCTGCAGTTTTGAACATAGATGGTTTTCTTTGGACAGATACATGTCTTTGTTCACCTCAGCTGAATAGACCTATTTGTTACAAAGAGAGCCTCTCTCCACCTTGAAAAACCTAAGTTGCCAAAGTGTTCATTTTCTATGTACTGAATACTCAGAGGGAAACAATGTGCTACATGTTGCAGCTTCTAGCATTGATGGTTTTCTGGAGATATAAATCTGTTTCTTCACATCAGCTGAATGGTCTTATTTGAAAAAAGGTAAACTTATCTCAACCTTGAAACATACGTTGCTGGAAAGCAGGACGTTCAGGAACATACTCCACTGTCACAGGGAAATGATGTGCTAGAAGCTCCTGCTTCTACTACAGATGATTTCCTTTCTAGAGATACATGTGTTTCTTCCAATTAGCTGAAAAGACCTAATTGAAAAAAGCGAGATTTCTCCACCTTCAAAATTCTCACTGGCAGAGAGTATTTCTTAGGAAAATTAACTACTCTCCATCAGAGAAACAACAGCAAGATACTGAAGCTTGTCACACAGACAGTTTTCTTTTCTTTTTTAGAGATTTCTTTGCTCTTTCAACTCAGGTTCGTAGGCCTAGTTGGAACACAGAAAGCCAATCTCCACATTGAAAAACCTACGTTCCCATATGTATTCCTTTGAAAAACGAAATCCATTTTCATCAGAAAACAATGTACGAGATGCTGAGCTTCTACAATACATGGTTCTCTTGGAGAGATAAATGTGTTGCTTCAACTCAGCTGAATTTGCCTCTTTGGAACAATGTGATCTCATGTGAACCTTGGAAAACGTCCGTCGCGGGAAGTAGTCCTTGCAAAACCGTACTCAATTTTCTCAGGAGACAATGGGCTAGATGCTCCTATTTCTGAAACAGACGGTTTTCTTTCAAGTTATGCATGTGTTTCTTTAAATTAGCTGGCTAGGCCTATTTTGAACAAAGAGATCTTATCTCCATATTGAGAAACTGAAGTTGCTCTAGGTATTTCATTGACAAACTACACTCAATCTGACAAGGAAACAATGTGTTAGATATTCCTTCTGGTAACATAGATGGTTTTCTTCGGAGAGAAACACGTGTTTGTTCAAATCAGCTGAAAAGGCCTCCATGATACAAAGGGAGCCTATCTCCATCCTGAAAAACCTAAGTTGCAAGAAGTATTCCTTTTAAATCTACTGACTACTCACATGGAAACAATATGCTAGATGCTGCAGCTTGTAGTTAGACGGTTTTCTTTGGAGAGACACATGTGTTTCTTCACCTCAGCTGAATTGACCTGTTTGGAACCAAGAGAGTCTACCTCCACCTTGAAAATCCTAACTTGCAGGAAGTATTTCTTTGAAAAAACTGGCAAAAGTCTCCCAGGGTGACAATGTTCTTATTCTCCAGGGTCAAACAGAGATGGTTTTCTTTCAGGAGATACATGTGTTCCTTTAAGTCATATAGAAAGGCCTATTTTGTAACAAAGAGCCCATATCCACATTGAATGACCTATGTTGCAGGAGGAATTCCTTTCCAAATCTATCTCGGTTCTCACAGGGAAGCAATGTGCTAGATGTTGCTGCTTGTAACATATAATGTTTCTTGGGAGAGATCCCTTTGTCTTCAACTCAGCTGAACAGGCCAACGTAGAAAAAAGGGAGCCTATCTCCACCGTGAGAAACCATGCTGCAGGAAGTATTCCAATCAAAAACAAACTTATCTCACAGGGAAACAATGTGCTACCATTCCTGCTTCCAACAGAGATGGTGTTCTTTCGAGAGGTATGTGTGTTTCTTGAAATCTGCGGAATAGGCCTATTGGAAACAAAGTGAGCCTATGTCTACATTGAAAGACCTAAACTGCCTGAAGTACTCCTTTCAAATAGTAACTCAGCTCTCTCACAGAATCAATGTGCTACATGCTGCAGCGTCTAATCTAGATGGTTTCCTTTTAGAGATACATGTGTTTCTTCAATTCACCTGATTGTGTGTATTGGGAACAAAGTGAGCCAACCCACCCTTGGAAAACGTAAGTTGCAGGAAGTCTTTCTTTGACAAACTTACTAAATTCTCACAGGGAAACAATGCCCGAATATTCCTGCTTCCAACAGAGATGGCTTTCTTTGGAGAGATATATGTGTTTCTTCAAATGTGCTGAATAGGCCTACTTGGAACAAAGTGTGCCTATCTCTACATTGAAAATCCTCAGTTGCCCGAAGTACTCCTTTCAAGTACTAACTCAGATCTCACAGAGAAACCATGTGCTACATGCTGCAGCTTCTAATCCCGATGGTTTCCTTTTAGAAATACATGTGTTTCTTCAATTCACATGAAGGTGTGTATTGGGAACAAAGTGAGTCAACCCAACCTTGGAAAACGTAAATTGCAGGAAGTATTCCCTTGCAAAACCTATTCAATTCGAAGTTGGAAACAATATGGGGGATGCTCCTTCTTCCACAGAGATGTTTTCTTTGAGAGACACACGTGTTTCTTCAAGTTAGCTGGACAGGCCTATTTGCTTACTGACTGTAACATATAAGATTTCTTTGGAGAGATACATGTGTTTCTTCAATGCAGCTGAAAAATGCCAATGTGGAAATAAGGGAGCCTCTCTCCACCATGAAGCACCCTGTTGCAGGAAGTATTCCATTTACAAACAAACACAATCTCCCAGGGAGACAATGTGCTATTACTCATGCTTCCAGCAGAGATGGTTTTTTTGGAGAAATATATGTGTTTCTTCAAATCTGCTGAACAGGCCTATTAGGAACAAAGAGAGCCTATGTCTACATTGAAAAAGCTAAATTGCCTGAAGTACTCCTTTCAAATATTAACTCAGCTGTCTCAGGGAAACAATGAGCTGCACGGTACAGCTTCTAACATAGATGGTTTCCTTTTAGAGGTACGTGTGTTTCTTCAACTCACCTGCCTGTGTCTATCTGGAAAAAAGTGAGCCTATCCCAACCTTGAAAACCCTAAGCTGTAGGAAGTATTCCTATGCAAAGCCTTCTCAATTCTTACTGGGATACAATGTGGTGGATTCTCCTGCTTCTCACACAGATGTTTTCTGTCAAAAGACACATGTGTTTGTTCAAATTAGCCGGGGAGGCCTATTTGGAACAAACAACCCTTTGTTCCCCTTGCAAATTCTGAATGGTGGGAAGAAATTCTTTTAAAATACTCATTTTTAACAGGGAAGCAATGTGCTAGATGTTGAAGATTGTAACATAGATAGTTTTCTTTGCAGAGACACTGATGTTTTTACAACTTAGCTCACAGGCCTACGTGGAAGATAGAGAGCCTATCTCCCTTTGAAAAACGTAAGTTGCCCAAAGTATTCCTTTTAAAATGAAACTCAATTCTCTGAGGGAAAGAATGTGCTATATGCTCCTGATTCTGACTCAAGTGGTTTCTTTTGAGATACATGAGTTCCTTTAACTCTGCTGAAAGGGCCTATTTGGAACAAACAGCCTATCTCCACCTTGAATTTCAAAGATGCAGGAAGTACTGCTTTCAAAAACTTACTGGTTTTTACACGGGTAAACAATGAAGTACATGGCGAAGTTTGTAATCTAGTTGGTTTTCGTTTAGTGCTCCATGTGTTTCTTGAACTCATCTGAATAGGCCCATTTGGAACAAAGAGAGCCTACGTTCACTTTGAAAAATGTAATTTATAGGAAGTACTCCTATCAATAATTAACTCTCTTCTCAGAGGTATACTAGGTCCTAGATTCTATAGCTTGTATCACAGATAGTTTACTGTCAAGAGATAAATGTGTTTCTTCAACTTGCCTGAATAGGCCTATTTCAAAAAAAGAGCTGATTTTCCCTTTGAAAAACCTAAGTCACAGGAAGTATTCCTTCAAAAACCAGCTCAATTCTCGCAGTGAAACAAGCTCCTAGATGCTGCAGTTTTGAACATAGATGGTTTTCTTTGGACAGATACATGTCTTTGTTCACCTCAGCTGAATAGACCTATTTGTTACAAAGAGAGCCTCTCTCCACCTTGAAAAACCTAAGTTGCCAAAGTGTTCATTTTCTATGTACTGAATACTCAGAGGGAAACAATGTGCTACATGTTGCAGCTTCTAGCATTGATGGTTTTCTGGAGATATAAATCTGTTTCTTCACATCAGCTGAATGGTCTTATTTGAAAAAAGGTAAACTTATCTCAACCTTGAAACATACGTTGCTGGAAAGCAGGACGTTCAGGAACATACTCCACTGTCACAGGGAAATGATGTGCTAGAAGCTCCTGCTTCTACTACAGATGATTTCCTTTCTAGAGATACATGTGTTTCTTCCAATTAGCTGAAAAGACCTAATTGAAAAAAGCGAGATTTCTCCACCTTCAAAATTCTCACTGGCAGAGAGTATTTCTTAGGAAAATTAACTACTCTCCATCAGAGAAACAACAGCAAGATACTGAAGCTTGTCACACAGACAGTTTTCTTTTCTTTGGAGAGATTTCTTTGCTCTTTCAACTCAGGTTCGTAGGCCTAGTTGGAACACAGAAAGCCAATCTCCACATTGAAAAACCTACGTTCCCATATGTATTCCTTTGAAAAACGAAATCCATTTTCATCAGAAAACAATGTACGAGATGCTGAGCTTCTACAATACATGGTTCTCTTGGAGAGATAAATGTGTTGCTTCAACTCAGCTGAATTTGTCTCTTTGGAACAATGTGATCTCATGTGAACCTTGGAAAACGTCCGTCGCGGGAAGTAGTCCTTGCAAAACCGTACTCAATTTTCTCAGGAGACAATGGGCTAGATGCTCCTATTTCTGAAACAGACGGTTTTCTTTCAAGTTATGCATGTGTTTCTTTAAATTAGCTGGCTAGGCCTATTTTGAACAAAGAGATCTTATCTCCATATTGAGAAACTGAAGTTGCTCTAGGTATTTCATTGACAAACTACACTCAATCTGACAAGGAAACAATGTGTTAGATATTCCTTCTGGTAACATAGATGGTTTTCTTCGGAGAGAAACACGTGTTTGTTCAAATCAGCTGAAAAGGCCTCCATGATACAAAGGGAGCCTATCTCCATCCTGAAAAACCGAAGTTGCAAGAAGTATTCCTTTTAAATCTACTGACTACTCACATGGAAACAATATGCTAGATGCTGCAGCTTGTAGTTAGACGGTTTTCTTTGGAGAGACACATGTGTTTCTTCACCTCAGCTGAATTGACCTGTTTGGAACCAAGAGAGTCTACCTCCACCTTGAAAATCCTAACTTGCAGGAAGTATTTCTTTGAAAAAACTGGCAAAAGTCTCCCAGGGTGACAATGTTCTTATTCTCCAGGGTCAAACAGAGATGGTTTTCTTTCAGGAGATACATGTGTTCCTTTAAGTCATATAGAAAGGCCTATTTTGTAACAAAGAGCCCATATCCACATTGAATGACCTATGTTGCAGGAGGAATTCCTTTCCAAATCTATCTCGGTTCTCACAGGGAAGCAATGTGCTAGATGTTGCTGCTTGTAACATATAATGTTTCTTGGGAGAGATCCCTTTGTCTTCAACTCAGCTGAACAGGCCAACGTAGAAAAAAGGGAGCCTATCTCCACCGTGAGAAACCATGCTGCAGGAAGTATTCCAATCAAAAACAAACTTATCTCACGGGGAAACAATGTGCTACCATTCCTGCTTCCAACAGAGATGGTGTTCTTTCGAGAGGTATGTGTGTTTCTTGAAATCTGCGGAATAGGCCTATTGGAAACAAAGTGAGCCTATGTCTACATTGAAAGACCTAAACTGCCTGAAGTACTCCTTTCAAATAGTAACTCAGCTCTCTCACAGAATCAATGTGCTACATGCTGCAGCGTCTAATCTAGATGGTTTCCTTTTAGAGATACATGTGTTTCTTCAATTCACCTGATTGTGTGTATTGGGAACAAAGTGAGCCAACCCACCCTTGGAAAACGTAAGTTGCAGGAAGTCTTTCTTTGACAAACTTACTAAATTCTCACAGGGAAACAATGCCCGAATATTCCTGCTTCCAACAGAGATGGCTTTCTTTGGAGAGATATATGTGTTTCTTCAAATGTGCTGAATAGGCCTACTTGGAACAAAGTGTGCCTATCTCTACATTGAAAATCCTCAGTTGCCCGAAGTACTCCTTTCAAGTACTAACTCAGATCTCACAGAGAAACCATGTGCTACATGCTGCAGCTTCTAATCCCGATGGTTTCCTTTTAGAAATACATGTGTTTCTTCAATTCACATGAAGGTGTGTATTGGGAACAAAGTGAGTCAACCCAACCTTGGAAAACGTAAATTGCAGGAAGTATTCCCTTGCAAAACCTATTCAATTCGAAGTTGGAAACAATATGGGGGATGCTCCTTCTTCCACAGAGATGTTTTCTTTGAGAGACACACGTGTTTCTTCAAGTTAGCTGGACAGGCCTATTTGCTTACTGACTGTAACATATAAGATTTCTTTGGAGAGATACATGTGTTTCTTCAATGCAGCTGAAAAATGCCAATGTGGAAATAAGGGAGCCTCTCTCCACCATGAAGCACCCTGTTGCAGGAAGTATTCCATTTACAAACAAACACAATCTCCCAGGGAGACAATGTGCTATTACTCATGCTTCCAGCAGAGATGGTTTTTTTGGAGAAATATATGTGTTTCTTCAAATCTGCTGAACAGGCCTATTAGGAACAAAGAGAGCCTATGTCTACATTGAAAAAGCTAAATTGCCTGAAGTACTCCTTTCAAATATTAACTCAGCTGTCACAGGGAAACAATGAGCTGCACGGTACAGCTTCTAACATAGATGGTTTCCTTTTAGAGGTACGTGTGTTTCTTCAACTCACCTGCCTGTGTCTATCTGGAAAAAAGTGAGCCTATCCCAACCTTGAAAACCCTAAGCTGTAGGAAGTATTCCTATGCAAAGCCTTCTCAATTCTTACTGGGATACAATGTGGTGGATTCTCCTGCTTCTCACACAGATGTTTTCTGTCAAAAGACACATGTGTTTGTTCAAATTAGCCGGGGAGGCCTATTTGGAACAAACAACCCTTTGTTCCCCTTGCAAATTCTGAATGGTGGGAAGAAATTCTTTTAAAATACTCATTTTTAACAGGGAAGCAATGTGCTAGATGTTGAAGATTGTAACATAGATAGTTTTCTTTGCAGAGACACTGATGTTTTTACAACTTAGCTCACAGGCCTACGTGGAAGATAGAGAGCCTATCTCCCTTTGAAAAACGTAAGTTGCCCAAAGTATTCCTTTTAAAATGAAACTCAATTCTCTGAGGGAAAGAATGTGCTATATGCTCCTGATTCTGACTCAAGTGGTTTCTTTTGAGATACATGAGTTCCTTTAACTCTGCTGAAAGGGCCTATTTGGAACAAACAGCCTATCTCCACCTTGAATTTCAAAGATGCAGGAAGTACTGCTTTCAAAAACTTACTGGTTTTTACACGGGTAAACAATGAAGTACATGGCGAAGTTTGTAATCTAGTTGGTTTTCGTTTAGTGCTCCATGTGTTTCTTGAACTCATCTGAATAGGCCCATTTGGAACAAAGAGAGCCTACGTTCACTTTGAAAAATGTAATTTATAGGAAGTACTCCTATCAATAATTAACTCTCTTCTCAGAGGTATACTAGGTCCTAGATTCTATAGCTTGTATCACAGATAGTTTACTGTCAAGAGATAAATGTGTTTCTTCAACTTGCCTGAATAGGCCTATTTCAAAAAAAAGAGCTGATTTTCCCTTTGAAAAACCTAAGTCACAGGAAGTATTCCTTCAAAAACCAGCTCAATTCTCGCAGTGAAACAAGCTCCTAGATGCTGCAGTTTTGAACATAGATGGTTTTCTTTGGACAGATACATGTCTTTGTTCACCTCAGCTGAATAGACCTATTTGTTACAAAGAGAGCCTCTCTCCACCTTGAAAAACCTAAGTTGCCAAAGTGTTCATTTTCTATGTACTGAATACTCAGAGGGAAACAATGTGCTACATGTTGCAGCTTCTAGCATTGATGGTTTTCTGGAGATATAAATCTGTTTCTTCACATCAGCTGAATGGTCTTATTTGAAAAAAGGTAAACTTATCTCAACCTTGAAACATACGTTGCTGGAAAGTAGGACGTTCAGGAACATACTCCACTGTCACAGGGAAATAATGTGCTAGAAGCTCCTGCTTCTACTACAGATGATTTCCTTTCTAGAGATACATGTGTTTCTTCCAATTAGCTGAAAAGACCTAATTGAAAAAAGCGAGATTTCTCCACCTTCAAAATTCTCACTGGCAGAGAGTATTTCTTAGGAAAATTAACTACTCTCCATCAGAGAAACAACAGCAAGATACTGAAGCTTGTCACACAGACAGTTTTCTTTTCTTTGGAGAGATTTCTTTGCTCTTTCAACTCAGGTTCGTAGGCCTAGTTGGAACACAGAAAGCCAATCTCCACATTGAAAAACCTACGTTCCCATATGTATTCCTTTGAAAAACGAAATCCATTTTCATCAGAAAACAATGTACGAGATGCTGAGCTTCTACAATACATGGTTCTCTTGGAGAGATAAATGTGTTGCTTCAACTCAGCTGAATTTGCCTCTTTGGAACAATGTGATGTCATGTGAACCTTGGAAAACGTCCATCGCGGGAAGTAGTCCTTGCAAAACCGTACTCAATTTTCTCAGGAGACAATGGGCTAGATGCTCCTATTTCTGAAACAGACGGTTTTCTTTCAAGTTATGCATGTGTTTCTTTAAATTAGCTGGCTAGGCCTATTTTGAACAAAGAGATCTTATCTCCATATTGAGAAACTGAAGTTGCTCTAGGTATTTCATTGACAAACTACACTCAATCTGACAAGGAAACAATGTGTTAGATATTCCTTCTGGTAACATAGATGGTTTTCTTCGGAGAGAAACACGTGTTTGTTCAAATCAGCTGAAAAGGCCTCCATGATACAAAGGGAGCCTATCTCCATCCTGAAAAACCTAAGTTGCAAGAAGTATTCCTTTTAAATCTACTGACTACTCACATGGAAACAATATGCTAGATGCTGCAGCTTGTAGTTAGACGGTTTTCTTTGGAGAGACACATGTGTTTCTTCACCTCAGCTGAATTGACCTGTTTGGAACCAAGAGAGTCTACCTCCACCTTGAAAATCCTAACTTGCAGGAAGTATTTCTTTGAAAAAACTGGCAAAAGTCTCCCAGGGTGACAATGTTCTTATTCTCCAGGGTCAAACAGAGATGGTTTTCTTTCAGGAGATACATGTGTTCCTTTAAGTCATATAGAAAGGCCTATTTTGTAACAAAGAGCCCATATCCACATTGAATGACCTATGTTGCAGGAGGAATTCCTTTCCAAATCTATCTCGGTTCTCACAGGGAAGCAATGTGCTAGATGTTGCTGCTTGTAACATATAATGTTTCTTGGGAGAGATCCCTTTGTCTTCAACTCAGCTGAACAGGCCAACGTAGAAAAAAGAGAGCCTATCTCCACCGTGAGAAACCATGCTGCAGGAAGTATTCCAATCAAAAACAAACTTATCTCACGGGGAAACAATGTGCTACCATTCCTGCTTCCAACAGAGATGGTGTTCTTTCGAGAGGTATGTGTGTTTCTTGAAATCTGCGGAATAGGCCTATTGGAAACAAAGTGAGCCTATGTCTACATTGAAAGACCTAAACTGCCTGAAGTACTCCTTTCAAATAGTAACTCAGCTCTCTCACAGAATCAATGTGCTACATGCTGCAGCGTCTAATCTAGATGGTTTCCTTTTAGAGATACATGTGTTTCTTCAATTCACCTGATTGTGTGTATTGGGAACAAAGTGAGCCAACCCACCCTTGGAAAACGTAAGTTGCAGGAAGTCTTTCTTTGACAAACTTACTAAATTCTCACAGGGAAACAATGCCCGAATATTCCTGCTTCCAACAGAGATGGCTTTCTTTGGAGAGATATATGTGTTTCTTCAAATGTGCTGAATAGGCCTACTTGGAACAAAGTGTGCCTATCTCTACATTGAAAATCCTCAGTTGCCCGAAGTACTCCTTTCAAGTACTAACTCAGATCTCACAGAGAAACCATGTGCTACATGCTGCAGCTTCTAATCCCGATGGTTTCCTTTTAGAAATACATGTGTTTCTTCAATTCACATGAAGGTGTGTATTGGGAACAAAGTGAGTCAACCCAACCTTGGAAAACGTAAATTGCAGGAAGTATTCCCTTGCAAAACCTATTCAATTCGAAGTTGGAAACAATATGGGGGATGCTCCTTCTTCCACAGAGATGTTTTCTTTGAGAGACACACGTGTTTCTTCAAGTTAGCTGGACAGGCCTATTTGCTTACTGACTGTAACATATAAGATTTCTTTGGAGAGATACATGTGTTTCTTCAATGCAGCTGAAAAATGCCAATGTGGAAATAAGGGAGCCTCTCTCCACCATGAAGCACCCTGTTGCAGGAAGTATTCCATTTACAAACAAACACAATCTCCCAGGGAGACAATGTGCTATTACTCATGCTTCCAGCAGAGATGGTTTTTTTGGAGAAATATATGTGTTTCTTCAAATCTGCTGAACAGGCCTATTAGGAACAAAGAGAGCCTATGTCTACATTGAAAAAGCTAAATTGCCTGAAGTACTCCTTTCAAATATTAACTCAGCTGTCACAGGGAAACAATGAGCTGCACGGTACAGCTTCTAACATAGATGGTTTCCTTTTAGAGGTACGTGTGTTTCTTCAACTCACCTGCCTGTGTCTATCTGGAAAAAAGTGAGCCTATCCCAACCTTGAAAACCCTAAGCTGTAGGAAGTATTCCTATGCAAAGCCTTCTCAATTCTTACTGGGATACAATGTGGTGGATTCTCCTGCTTCTCACACAGATGTTTTCTGTCAAAAGACACATGTGTTTGTTCAAATTAGCCGGGGAGGCCTATTTGGAACAAACAACCCTTTGTTCCCCTTGCAAATTCTGAATGGTGGGAAGAAATTCTTTTAAAATACTCATTTTTAACAGGGAAGCAATGTGCTAGATGTTGAAGATTGTAACATAGATAGTTTTCTTTGCAGAGACACTGATGTTTTTACAACTTAGCTCACAGTCCTACGTGGAAGATAGAGAGCCTATCTCCCTTTGAAAAACGTAAGTTGCCCAAAGTATTCCTTTTAAAATGAAACTCAATTCTCTGAGGGAAAGAATGTGCTATATGCTCCTGATTCTGACTCAAGTGGTTTCTTTTGAGATACATGAGTTCCTTTAACTCTGCTGAAAGGGCCTATTTGGAACAAACAGCCTATCTCCACCTTGAATTTCAAAGATGCAGGAAGTACTGCTTTCAAAAACTTACTGGTTTTTACACGGGTAAACAATGAAGTACATGGCGAAGTTTGTAATCTAGTTGGTTTTCGTTTAGTGCTCCATGTGTTTCTTGAACTCATCTGAATAGGCCCATTTGGAACAAAGAGAGCCTACGTTCACTTTGAAAAATGTAATTTATAGGAAGTACTCCTATCAATAATTAACTCTCTTCTCAGAGGTATACTAGGTCCTAGATTCTATAGCTTGTATCACAGATAGTTTACTGTCAAGAGATAAATGTGTTTCTTCAACTTGCCTGAATAGGCCTATTTCAAAAAAAAGAGCTGATTTTCCCTTTGAAAAACCTAAGTCACAGGAAGTATTCCTTCAAAAACCAGCTCAATTCTCGCAGTGAAACAAGCTCCTAGATGCTGCAGTTTTGAACATAGATGGTTTTCTTTGGACAGATACATGTCTTTGTTCACCTCAGCTGAATAGACCTATTTGTTACAAAGAGAGCCTCTCTCCACCTTGAAAAACCTAAGTTGCCAAAGTGTTCATTTTCTATGTACTGAATACTCAGAGGGAAACAATGTGCTACATGTTGCAGCTTCTAGCATTGATGGTTTTCTGGAGATATAAATCTGTTTCTTCACATCAGCTGAATGGTCTTATTTGAAAAAAGGTAAACTTATCTCAACCTTGAAACATACGTTGCTGGAAAGTAGGACGTTCAGGAACATACTCCACTGTCACAGGGAAATAATGTGCTAGAAGCTCCTGCTTCTACTACAGATGATTTCCTTTCTAGAGATACATGTGTTTCTTCCAATTAGCTGAAAAGACCTAATTGAAAAAAGCGAGATTTCTCCACCTTCAAAATTCTCACTGGCAGAGAGTATTTCTTAGGAAAATTAACTACTCTCCATCAAAGAAACAACAGCAAGATACTGAAGCTTGTCACACAGACAGTTTTCTTTTCTTTGGAGAGATTTCTTTGCTCTTTCAACTCAGGTTCGTAGGCCTAGTTGGAACACAGAAAGCCAATCTCCACATTGAAAAACCTACGTTCCCATATGTATTCCTTTGAAAAACGAAATCCATTTTCATCAGAAAACAATGTACGAGATGCTGAGCTTCTACAATACATGGTTCTCTTGGAGAGATAAATGTGTTGCTTCAACTCAGCTGAATTTGCCTCTTTGGAACAATGTGATGTCATGTGAACCTTGGAAAACGTCCATCGCGGGAAGTAGTCCTTGCAAAACCGTACTCAATTTTCTCAGGAGACAATGGGCTAGATGCTCCTATTTCTGAAACAGACGGTTTTCTTTCAAGTTATGCATGTGTTTCTTTAAATTAGCTGGCTAGGCCTATTTTGAACAAAGAGATCTTATCTCCATATTGAGAAACTGAAGTTGCTCTAGGTATTTCATTGACAAACTACACTCAATCTGACAAGGAAACAATGTGTTAGATATTCCTTCTGGTAACATAGATGGTTTTCTTCGGAGAGAAACACGTGTTTGTTCAAATCAGCTGAAAAGGCCTCCATGATACAAAGGGAGCCTATCTCCATCCTGAAAAACCTAAGTTGCAAGAAGTATTCCTTTTAAATCTACTGACTACTCACATGGAAACAATATGCTAGATGCTGCAGCTTGTAGTTAGACGGTTTTCTTTGGAGAGACACATGTGTTTCTTCACCTCAGCTGAATTGACCTGTTTGGAACCAAGAGAGTCTACCTCCACCTTGAAAATCCTAACTTGCAGGAAGTATTTCTTTGAAAAAACTGGCAAAAGTCTCCCAGGGTGACAATGTTCTTATTCTCCAGGGTCAAACAGAGATGGTTTTCTTTCAGGAGATACATGTGTTCCTTTAAGTCATATAGAAAGGCCTATTTTGTAACAAAGAGCCCATATCCACATTGAATGACCTATGTTGCAGGAGGAATTCCTTTCCAAATCTATCTCGGTTCTCACAGGGAAGCAATGTGCTAGATGTTGCTGCTTGTAACATATAATGTTTCTTGGGAGAGATCCCTTTGTCTTCAACTCAGCTGAACAGGCCAACGTAGAAAAAAGAGAGCCTATCTCCACCGTGAGAAACCATGCTGCAGGAAGTATTCCAATCAAAAACAAACTTATCTCACGGGGAAACAATGTGCTACCATTCCTGCTTCCAACAGAGATGGTGTTCTTTCGAGAGGTATGTGTGTTTCTTGAAATCTGCGGAATAGGCCTATTGGAAACAAAGTGAGCCTATGTCTACATTGAAAGACCTAAACTGCCTGAAGTACTCCTTTCAAATAGTAACTCAGCTCTCTCACAGAATCAATGTGCTACATGCTGCAGCGTCTAATCTAGATGGTTTCCTTTTAGAGATACATGTGTTTCTTCAATTCACCTGATTGTGTGTATTGGGAACAAAGTGAGCCAACCCACCCTTGGAAAACGTAAGTTGCAGGAAGTCTTTCTTTGACAAACTTACTAAATTCTCACAGGGAAACAATGCCCGAATATTCCTGCTTCCAACAGAGATGGCTTTCTTTGGAGAGATATATGTGTTTCTTCAAATGTGCTGAATAGGCCTACTTGGAACAAAGTGTGCCTATCTCTACATTGAAAATCCTCAGTTGCCCGAAGTACTCCTTTCAAGTACTAACTCAGATCTCACAGAGAAACCATGTGCTACATGCTGCAGCTTCTAATCCCGATGGTTTCCTTTTAGAAATACATGTGTTTCTTCAATTCACATGAAGGTGTGTATTGGGAACAAAGTGAGTCAACCCAACCTTGGAAAACGTAAATTGCAGGAAGTATTCCCTTGCAAAACCTATTCAATTCGAAGTTGGAAACAATATGGGGGATGCTCCTTCTTCCACAGAGATGTTTTCTTTGAGAGACACACGTGTTTCTTCAAGTTAGCTGGACAGGCCTATTTGCTTACTGACTGTAACATATAAGATTTCTTTGGAGAGATACATGTGTTTCTTCAATGCAGCTGAAAAATGCCAATGTGGAAATAAGGGAGCCTCTCTCCACCATGAAGCACCCTGTTGCAGGAAGTATTCCATTTACAAACAAACACAATCTCCCAGGGAGACAATGTGCTATTACTCATGCTTCCAGCAGAGATGGTTTTTTTGGAGAAATATATGTGTTTCTTCAAATCTGCTGAACAGGCCTATTAGGAACAAAGAGAGCCTATGTCTACATTGAAAAAGCTAAATTGCCTGAAGTACTCCTTTCAAATATTAACTCAGCTGTCACAGGGAAACAATGAGCTGCACGGTACAGCTTCTAACATAGATGGTTTCCTTTTAGAGGTACGTGTGTTTCTTCAACTCACCTGCCTGTGTCTATCTGGAAAAAAGTGAGCCTATCCCAACCTTGAAAACCCTAAGCTGTAGGAAGTATTCCTATGCAAAGCCTTCTCAATTCTTACTGGGATACAATGTGGTGGATTCTCCTGCTTCTCACACAGATGTTTTCTGTCAAAAGACACATGTGTTTGTTCAAATTAGCCGGGGAGGCCTATTTGGAACAAACAACCCTTTGTTCCCCTTGCAAATTCTGAATGGTGGGAAGAAATTCTTTTAAAATACTCATTTTTAACAGGGAAGCAATGTGCTAGATGTTGAAGATTGTAACATAGATAGTTTTCTTTGCAGAGACACTGATGTTTTTACAACTTAGCTCACAGTCCTACGTGGAAGATAGAGAGCCTATCTCCCTTTGAAAAACGTAAGTTGCCCAAAGTATTCCTTTTAAAATGAAACTCAATTCTCTGAGGGAAAGAATGTGCTATATGCTCCTGATTCTGACTCAAGTGGTTTCTTTTGAGATACATGAGTTCCTTTAACTCTGCTGAAAGGGCCTATTTGGAACAAACAGCCTATCTCCACCTTGAATTTCAAAGATGCAGGAAGTACTGCTTTCAAAAACTTACTGGTTTTTACACGGGTAAACAATGAAGTACATGGCGAAGTTTGTAATCTAGTTGGTTTTCGTTTAGTGCTCCATGTGTTTCTTGAACTCATCTGAATAGGCCCATTTGGAACAAAGAGAGCCTACGTTCACTTTGAAAAATGTAATTTATAGGAAGTACTCCTATCAATAATTAACTCTCTTCTCAGAGGTATACTAGGTCCTAGATTCTATAGCTTGTATCACAGATAGTTTACTGTCAAGAGATAAATGTGTTTCTTCAACTTGCCTGAATAGGCCTATTTCAAAAAAAAGAGCTGATTTTCCCTTTGAAAAACCTAAGTCACAGGAAGTATTCCTTCAAAAACCAGCTCAATTCTCGCAGTGAAACAAGCTCCTAGATGCTGCAGTTTTGAACATAGATGGTTTTCTTTGGACAGATACATGTCTTTGTTCACCTCAGCTGAATAGACCTATTTGTTACAAAGAGAGCCTCTCTCCACCTTGAAAAACCTAAGTTGCCAAAGTGTTCATTTTCTATGTACTGAATACTCAGAGGGAAACAATGTGCTACATGTTGCAGCTTCTAGCATTGATGGTTTTCTGGAGATATAAATCTGTTTCTTCACATCAGCTGAATGGTCTTATTTGAAAAAAGGTAAACTTATCTCAACCTTGAAACATACGTTGCTGGAAAGTAGGACGTTCAGGAACATACTCCACTGTCACAGGGAAATAATGTGCTAGAAGCTCCTGCTTCTACTACAGATGATTTCCTTTCTAGAGATACATGTGTTTCTTCCAATTAGCTGAAAAGACCTAATTGAAAAAAGCGAGATTTCTCCACCTTCAAAATTCTCACTGGCAGAGAGTATTTCTTAGGAAAATTAACTACTCTCCATCAAAGAAACAACAGCAAGATACTGAAGCTTGTCACACAGACAGTTTTCTTTTCTTTGGAGAGATTTCTTTGCTCTTTCAACTCAGGTTCGTAGGCCTAGTTGGAACACAGAAAGCCAATCTCCACATTGAAAAACCTACGTTCCCATATGTATTCCTTTGAAAAACGAAATCCATTTTCATCAGAAAACAATGTACGAGATGCTGAGCTTCCACAATACATGGTTCTCTTGGAGAGATAAATGTGTTGCTTCAACTCAGCTGAATTTGCCTCTTTGGAACAATGTGATGTCATGTGAACCTTGGAAAACGTCCTTCGCGGGAAGTAGTCCTTGCAAAACCGTACTCAATTTTCTCAGGAGACAATGGGCTAGATGCTCCTATTTCTGAAACAGACGGTTTTCTTTCAAGTTATGCATGTGTTTCTTTAAATTAGCTGGCTAGGCCTATTTTGAACAAAGAGATTTTATCTCCATATTGAGAAACTGAAGTTGCTCTAGGTATTTCATTGACAAACTACACTCAATCTGACAAGGAAACAATGTGTTAGATATTCCTTCTGGTAACATAGATGGTTTTCTTCGGAGAGAAACACGTGTTTGTTCAAATCAGCTGAAAAGGCCTCCATGATACAAAGGGAGCCTATCTCCATCCTGAAAAACCTAAGTTGCAAGAAGTATTCCTTTTAAATCTACTGACTACTCACATGGAAACAATATGCTAGATGCTGCAGCTTGTAGTTAGACGGTTTTCTTTGGAGAGACACATGTGTTTCTTCACCTCAGCTGAATTGACCTGTTTGGAACCAAGAGAGTCTACCTCCACCTTGAAAATCCTAACTTGCAGGAAGTATTTCTTTGAAAAAACTGGCAAAAGTCTCCCAGGGTGACAATGTTCTTATTCTCCAGGGTCAAACAGAGATGGTTTTCTTTCAGGAGATACATGTGTTCCTTTAAGTCATATAGAAAGGCCTATTTTGTAACAAAGAGCCCATATCCACATTGAATGACCTATGTTGCAGGAGGAATTCCTTTCCAAATCTATCTCGGTTCTCACAGGGAAGCAATGTGCTAGATGTTGCTGCTTGTAACATATAATGTTTCTTGGGAGAGATCCCTTTGTCTTCAACTCAGCTGAACAGGCCAACGTAGAAAAAAGGGAGCCTATCTCCACCGTGAGAAACCATGCTGCAGGAAGTATTCCAATCAAAAACAAACTTATCTCACGGGGAAACAATGTGCTACCATTCCTGCTTCCAACAGAGATGGTGTTCTTTCGAGAGGTATGTGTGTTTCTTGAAATCTGCGGAATAGGCCTATTGGAAACAAAGTGAGCCTATGTCTACATTGAAAGACCTAAACTGCCTGAAGTACTCCTTTCAAATAGTAACTCAGCTCTCTCACAGAATCAATGTGCTACATGCTGCAGCGTCTAATCTAGATGGTTTCCTTTTAGAGATACATGTGTTTCTTCAATTCACCTGATTGTGTGAATTGGGAACAAAGTGAGCCAACCCACCCTTGGAAAACGTAAGTTGCAGGAAGTCTTTCTTTGACAAACTTACTAAATTCTCACAGGGAAACAATGCCCGAATATTCCTGCTTCCAACACAGATGGCTTTCTTTGGAGAGATATATGTGTTTCTTCAAATGTGCTGAATAGGCCTACTTGGAACAAAGTGTGCCTATCTCTACATTGAAAATCCTCAGTTGCCCGAAGTACTCCTTTCAAGTACAAACTCAGATCTCACAGAGAAACCATGTGTTACATGCTGCAGCTTCTAATCCCGATGGTTTCCTTTTAGAAATACATGTGTTTCTTCAATTCACATGAAGGTGTGTATTGGGAACAAAGTGAGTCAACCCAACCTTGGAAAACGTAAATTGCAGGAAGTATTCCCTTGCAAAACCTATTCAATTCGAAGTTGGAAACAATATGGGGGATGCTCCTTCTTCCACAGAGATGTTTTCTTTGAGAGACACACGTGTTTCTTCAAGTTAGCTGGACAGGCCTATTTGCTTACTGACTGTAACATATAAGATTTCTTTGGAGAGATACATGTGTTTCTTCAATGCAGCTGAAAAATGCCAATGTGGAAATAAGGGAGCCTCTCTCCACCATGAAGCACCCTGTTGCAGGAAGTATTCCATTTACAAACAAACACAATCTCCCAGGGAGACAATGTGCTATTACTCATGCTTCCAGCAGAGATAGTTTTTTTGGAGAAATATATGTGTTTCTTCAAATCTGCTGAACAGGCCTATTAGGAACAAAGAGAGCCTATGTCTACATTGAAAAAGCTAAATTGCCTGAAGTACTCCTTTCAAATATTAACTCAGCTGTCACAGGGAAACAATGAGCTGCACGGTACAGCTTCTAACATAGATGGTTTCCTTTTAGAGGTACGTGTGTTTCTTCAACTCACCTGCCTGTGTCTATCTGGAAAAAAGTGAGCCTATCCCAACCTTGAAAACCCTAAGCTGTAGGAAGTATTCCTATGCAAAGCCTTCTCAATTCTTACTGGGATACAATGTGGTGGATTCTCCTGCTTCTCACACAGATGTTTTCTGTCAAAAGACACATGTGTTTGTTCAAATTAGCCGGGGAGGCCTATTTGGAACAAACAACCCTTTGTTCCCCTTGCAAATTCTGAATGGTGGGAAGAAATTCTTTTAAAATACTCATTTTTAACAGGGAAGCAATGTGCTAGATGTTGAAGATTGTAACATAGATAGTTTTCTTTGCAGAGACACTGATGTTTTTACAACTTAGCTCACAGGCCTACGTGGAAGATAGAGAGCCTATCTCCCTTTGAAAAACGTAAGTTGCCCAAAGTATTCCTTTTAAAATGAAACTCAATTCTCTGAGGGAAAGAATGTGCTATATGCTCCTGATTCTGACTCAAGTGGTTTCTTTTGAGATACATGAGTTCCTTTAACTCTGCTGAAAGGGCCTATTTGGAACAAACAGCCTATCTCCACCTTGAATTTCAAAGATGCAGGAAGTACTGCTTTCAAAAACTTACTGGTTTTTACACGGGTAAACAATGAAGTACATGGCGAAGTTTGTAATCTAGTTGGTTTTCGTTTAGTGCTCCATGTGTTTCTTGAACTCATCTGAATAGGCCCATTTGGAACAAAGAGAGCCTACGTTCACTTTGAAAAATGTAATTTATAGGAAGTACTCCTATCAATAATTAACTCTCTTCTCAGAGGTATACTAGGTCCTAGATTCTATAGCTTGTATCACAGATAGTTTTCTGTCAAGAGATAAATGTGTTTCTTCAACTTGCCTGAATAGGCCTATTTCAAAAAAAAAGAGCTGATTTTCCCTTTGAAAAACCTAAGTCACAGGAAGTATTCCTTCAAAAACCAGCTCAATTCTCGCAGTGAAACAAGCTCCTAGATGCTGCAGTTTTGAACATAGATGGTTTTCTTTGGACAGATACATGTCTTTGTTCACCTCAGCTGAATAGACCTATTTGTTACAAAGAGAGCCTCTCTCCACCTTGAAAAACCTAAGTTGCCAAAGTGTTCATTTTCTATGTACTGAATACTCAGAGGGAAACAATGTGCTACATGTTGCAGCTTCTAGCATTGATGGTTTTCTGGAGATATAAATCTGTTTCTTCACATCAGCTGAATGGTCTTATTTGAAAAAAGGTAAACTTATCTCAACCTTGAAACATACGTTGCTGGAAAGTAGGACGTTCAGGAACATACTCCACTGTCACAGGGAAATGATGTGCTAGAAGCTCCTGCTTCTACTACAGATGATTTCCTTTCTAGAGATACATGTGTTTCTTCCAATTAGCTGAAAAGACCTAATTGAAAAAAGCGAGATTTCTCCACCTTCAAAATTCTCACTGGCAGAGAGTATTTCTTAGGAAAATTAACTACTCTCCATCAGAGAAACAACAGCAAGATACTGAAGCTTGTCACACAGACAGTTTTCTTTTCTTTGGAGAGATTTCTTTGCTCTTTCAACTCAGGTTCGTAGGCCTAGTTGGAACACAGAAAGCCAATCTCCACATTGAAAAACCTACGTTCCCATATGTATTCCTTTGAAAAACGAAATCCATTTTCATCAGAAAACAATGTACGAGATGCTGAGCTTCTACAATACATGGTTCTCTTGGAGAGATAAATGTGTTGCTTCAACTCAGCTGAATTTGCCTCTTTGGAACAATGTGATGTCATGTGAACCTTGGAAAACGTCCGTCGCGGGAAGTAGTCCTTGCAAAACCGTACTCAATTTTCTCAGGAGACAATGGGCTAGATGCTCCTATTTCTGAAACAGACGGTTTTCTTTCAAGTTATGCATGTGTTTCTTTAAATTAGCTGGCTAGGCCTATTTTGAACAAAGAGATCTTATCTCCATATTGAGAAACTGAAGTTGCTCTAGGTATTTCATTGACAAACTACACTCAATCTGACAAGGAAACAATGTGTTAGATATTCCTTCTGGTAACATAGATGGTTTTCTTCGGAGAGAAACACGTGTTTGTTCAAATCAGCTGAAAAGGACTCCATGATACAAAGGGAGCCTATCTCCATCCTGAAAAACCTAAGTTGCAAGAAGTATTCCTTTTAAATCTACTGACTACTCACATGGAAACAATATGCTAGATGCTGCAGCTTGTAGTTAGACGGTTTTCTTTGGAGAGACACATGTGTTTCTTCACCTCAGCTGAATTGACCTGTTTGGAACCAAGAGAGTCTACCTCCACCTTGAAAATCCTAACTTGCAGGAAGTATTTCTTTGAAAAAACTGGCAAAATCTCCCAGGGTGACAATGTTCTTATTCTCCAGGGTCAAACAGAGATGGTTTTCTTTCAGGAGATACATGTGTTCCTTTAAGTCATATAGAAAGGCCTATTTTGTAACAAAGAGCCCATATCCACATTGAATGACCTATGTTGCAGGAGGAATTCCTTTCCAAATCTATCTCGGTTCTCACAGGGAAGCAATGTGCTAGATGTTGCTGCTTGTAACATATAATGTTTCTTGGGAGAGATCCCTTTGTCTTCAACTCAGCTGAACAGGCCAACGTAGAAAAAAGGGAGCCTATCTCCACCGTGAGAAACCATGCTGCAGGAAGTATTCCAATCAAAAACAAACTTATCTCACGGGGAAACAATGTGCTACCATTCCTGCTTCCAACAGAGATGGTGTTCTTTCGAGAGGTATGTGTGTTTCTTGAAATCTGCGGAATAGGCCTATTGGAAACAAAGTGAGCCTATGTCTACATTGAAAGACCTAAACTGCCTGAAGTACTCCTTTCAAATAGTAACTCAGCTCTCTCACATAATCAATGTGCTACATGCTGCAGCGTCTAATCTAGATGGTTTCCTTTTAGAGATACATGTGTTTCTTCAATTCACCTGATTGTGTGTATTGGGAACAAAGTGAGCCAACCCACCCTTGGAAAACGTAAGTTGTAGGAAGTCTTTCTTTGACAAACTTACTAAATTCTCACAGGGAAACAATGCCCGAATATTCCTGCTTCCAACAGAGATGGCTTTCTTTGGAGAGATATATGTGTTTCTTCAAATGTGCTGAATAGGCCTACTTGGAACAAAGTGTGCCTATCTCTACATTGAAAATCCTCAGTTGCCCGAAGTACTCCTTTCAAGTACTAACTCAGATCTCACAGAGAAACCATGTGCTACATGCTGCAGCTTCTAATCCCGATGGTTTCCTTTTAGAAATACATGTGTTTCTTCAATTCACATGAAGGTGTGTATTGGGAACAAAGTGAGTCAACCCAACCTTGGAAAACGTAAATTGCAGGAAGTATTCCCTTGCAAAACCTATTCAATTCGAAGTTGGAAACAATATGGGGGATGCTCCTTCTTCCACAGAGATGTTTTCTTTGAGAGACACACGTGTTTCTTCAAGTTAGCTGGACAGGCCTATTTGCTTACTGACTGTAACATATAAGATTTCTTTGGAGAGATACATGTGTTTCTTCAATGCAGCTGAAAAATGCCAATGTGGAAATAAGGGAGCCTCTCTCCACCATGAAGCACCCTGTTGCAGGAAGTATTCCATTTACAAACAAACACAATCTCCCAGGGAGACAATGTGCTATTACTCATGCTTCCAGCAGAGATGGTTTTTTTGGAGAAATATATGTGTTTCTTCAAATCTGCTGAACAGGCCTATTAGGAACAAAGAGAGCCTATGTCTACATTGAAAAAGCTAAATTGCCTGAAGTACTCCTTTCAAATATTAACTCAGCTGTCACAGGGAAACAATGAGCTGCACGGTACAGCTTCTAACATAGATGGTTTCCTTTTAGAGGTACGTGTGTTTCTTCAACTCACCTGCCTGTGTCTATCTGGAAAAAAGTGAGCCTATCCCAACCTTGAAAACCCTAAGCTGTAGGAAGTATTCCTATGCAAAGCCTTCTCAATTCTTACTGGGATACAATGTGGTGGATTCTCCTGCTTCTCACACAGATGTTTTCTGTCAAAAGACACATGTGTTTGTTCAAATTAGCCGGGGAGGCCTATTTGGAACAAACAACCCTTTGTTCCCCTTGCAAATTCTGAATGGTGGGAAGAAATTCTTTTAAAATACTCATTTTTAACAGGGAAGCAATGTGCTAGATGTTGAAGATTGTAACATAGATAGTTTTCTTTGCAGAGACACTGATGTTTTTACAACTTAGCTCACAGGCCTACGTGGAAGATAGAGAGCCTATCTCCCTTTGAAAAACGTAAGTTGCCCAAAGTATTCCTTTTAAAATGAAACTCAATTCTCTGAGGGAAAGAATGTGCTATATGCTCCTGATTCTGACTCAAGTGGTTTCTTTTGAGATACATGAGTTCCTTTAACTCTGCTGAAAGGGCCTATTTGGAACAAACAGCCTATCTCCACCTTGAATTTCAAAGATGCAGGAAGTACTGCTTTCAAAAACTTACTGGTTTTTACACGGGTAAACAATGAAGTACATGGCGAAGTTTGTAATCTAGTTGGTTTTCGTTTAGTGCTCCATGTGTTTCTTGAACTCATCTGAATAGGCCCATTTGGAACAAAGAGAGCCTACGTTCACTTTGAAATATGTAATTTATAGGAAGTACTCCTATCAATAATTAACTCTCTTCTCAGAGGTATACTAGGTCCTAGATTCTATAGCTTGTATCACAGATAGTTTTCTGTCAAGAGATAAATGTGTTTCTTCAACTTGCCTGAATAGGCCTATTTCAAAAAAAAAGAGCTGATTTTCCCTTTGAAAAACCTAAGTCACAGGAAGTATTCCTTCAAAAACCAGCTCAATTCTCGCAGTGAAACAAGCTCCTAGATGCTGCAGTTTTGAACATAGATGGTTTTCTTTGGACAGATACATGTCTTTGTTCACCTCAGCTGAATAGACCTATTTGTTACAAAGAGAGCCTCTCTCCACCTTGAAAAACCTAAGTTGCCAAAGTGTTCATTTTCTATGTACTGAATACTCAGAGGGAAACAATGTGCTACATGTTGCAGCTTCTAGCATTGATGGTTTTCTGGAGATATAAATCTGTTTCTTCACATCAGCTGAATGGTCTTATTTGAAAAAAGGTAAACTTATCTCAACCTTGAAACATACGTTGCTGGAAAGTAGGACGTTCAGGAACATACTCCACTGTCACAGGGAAATGATGTGCTAGAAGCTCCTGCTTCTACTACAGATGATTTCCTTTCTAGAGATACATGTGTTTCTTCCAATTAGCTGAAAAGACCTAATTGAAAAAAGCGAGATTTCTCCACCTTCAAAATTCTCACTGGCAGAGAGTATTTCTTAGGAAAATTAACTACTCTCCATCAGAGAAACAACAGCAAGATACTGAAGCTTGTCACACAGACAGTTTTCTTTTCTTTGGAGAGATTTCTTTGCTCTTTCAACTCAGGTTTGTAGGCCTAGTTGGAACACAGAAAGCCAATCTCCACATTGAAAAACCTACGTTCCCATATGTATTCCTTTGAAAAACGAAATCCATTTTCATCAGAAAACAATGTACGAGATGCTGAGCTTCTACAATACATGGTTCTCTTGGAGAGATAAATGTGTTGCTTCAACTCAGCTGAATTTTCCTCTTTGGAACAATGTGATCTCATGTGAACCTTGGAAAACGTCCGTCGCGGGAAGTAGTCCTTGCAAAACCGTACTCAATTTTCTCAGGAGACAATGGGCTAGATGCTCCTATTTCTGAAACAGACGGTTTTCTTTCAAGTTATGCATGTGTTTCTTTAAATTAGCTGGCTAGGCCTATTTTGAACAAAGAGATCTTATCTCCATATTGAGAAACTGAAGTTGCTCTAGGTATTTCATTGACAAACTACACTCAATCTGACAAGGAAACAATGTGTTAGATATTCCTTCTGGTAACATAGATGGTTTTCTTCGGAGAGAAACACGTGTTTGTTCAAATCAGCTGAAAAGGCCTCCATGATACAAAGGGAGCCTATCTCCATCCTGAAAAACCTAAGTTGCAAGAAGTATTCCTTTTAAATCTACTGACTACTCACATGGAAACAATATGCTAGATGCTGCAGCTTGTAGTTAGACGGTTTTCTTTGGAGAGACACATGTGTTTCTTCACCTCAGCTGAATTGACCTGTTTTGAACCAAGAGAGTCTACCTCCACCTTGAAAATCCTAACTTGCAGGAAGTATTTCTTTGAAAAAACTGGCAAAAGTCTCCCAGGGTGACAATGTTCTTATTCTCCAGGGTCAAACAGAGATGGTTTTCTTTCAGGAGATACATGTGTTCCTTTAAGTCATATAGAAAGGCCTATTTTGTAACAAAGAGCCCATATCCACATTGAATGACCTATGTTGCAGGAGGAATTCCTTTCCAAATCTATCTCGGTTCTCACAGGGAAGCAATGTGCTAGATGTTGCTGCTTGTAACATATAATGTTTCTTGGGAGAGATCCCTTTGTCTTCAACTCAGCTGAACAGGCCAACGTAGAAAAAAGGGAGCCTATCTCCACCGTGAGAAACCATGCTGCAGGAAGTATTCCAATCAAAAACAAACTTATCTCACGGGGAAACAATGTGCTACCATTCCTGCTTCCAACAGAGATGGTGTTCTTTCGAGAGGTATGTGTGTTTCTTGAAATCTGCGGAATAGGCCTATTGGAAACAAAGTGAGCCTATGTCTACATTGAAAGACCTAAACTGCCTGAAGTACTCCTTTCAAATAGTAACTCAGCTCTCTCACAGAATCAATGTGCTACATGCTGCAGCGTCTAATCTAGATGGTTTCCTTTTAGAGATACATGTGTTTCTTCAATTCACCTGATTGTGTGTATTGGGAACAAAGTGAGCCAACCCACCCTTGGAAAACGTAAGTTGCAGGAAGTCTTTCTTTGACAAACTTACTAAATTCTCACAGGGAAACAATGCCCGAATATTCCTGCTTCCAACAGAGATGGCTTTCTTTGGAGAGATATATGTGTTTCTTCAAATGTGCTGAATAGGCCTACTTGGAACAAAGTGTGCCTATCTCTACATTGAAAATCCTCAGTTGCCCGAAGTACTCCTTTCAAGTACTAACTCAGATCTCACAGAGAAACCATGTGCTACATGCTGCAGCTTCTAATCCCGATGGTTTCCTTTTAGAAATACATGTGTTTCTTCAATTCACATGAAGGTGTGTATTGGGAACAAAGTGAGTCAACCCAACCTTGGAAAACGTAAATTGCAGGAAGTATTCCCTTGCAAAACCTATTCAATTCGAAGTTGGAAACAATATGGGGGATGCTCCTTCTTCCACAGAGATGTTTTCTTTGAGAGACACACGTGTTTCTTCAAGTTAGCTGGACAGGCCTATTTGCTTACTGACTGTAACATATAAGATTTCTTTGGAGAGATACATGTGTTTCTTCAATGCAGCTGAAAAATGCCAATGTGGAAATAAGGGAGCCTCTCTCCACCATGAAGCACCCTGTTGCAGGAAGTATTCCATTTACAAACAAACACAATCTCCCAGGGAGACAATGTGCTATTACTCATGCTTCCAGCAGAGATGGTTT
The DNA here is from genome assembly GCF_047511655.1 of Castor canadensis. NCBI lineage: Eukaryota > Metazoa > Chordata > Mammalia > Rodentia > Castoridae > Castor > Castor canadensis. Next base: position 33,362,399 of record NC_133402.1, on the reverse strand, counting down.
TTTTGGAGAAATATATGTGTTTCTTCAAATCTGCTGAACAGGCCTATTAGGAACAAAGAGAGCCTATGTCTACATTGAAAAAGCTAAATTGCCTGAAGTACTCCTTTCAAATATTAACTCAGCTGTCACAGGGAAACAATGAGCTGCACGGTACAGCTTCTAACATAGATGGTTTCCTTTTAGAGGTACGTGTGTTTCTTCAACTCACCTGCCTGTGTCTATCTGGAAAAAAGTGAGCCTATCCCAACCTTGAAAACCCTAAGCTGTAGGAAGTATTCCTATGCAAAGCCTTCTCAATTCTTACTGGGATACAATGTGGTGGATTCTCCTGCTTCTCACACAGATGTTTTCTGTCAAAAGACACATGTGTTTGTTCAAATTAGCCGGGGAGGCCTATTTGGAACAAACAACCCTTTGTTCCCCTTGCAAATTCTGAATGGTGGGAAGAAATTCTTTTAAAATACTCATTTTTAACAGGGAAGCAATGTGCTAGATGTTGAAGATTGTAACATAGATAGTTTTCTTTGCAGAGACACTGATGTTTTTACAACTTAGCTCACAGGCCTACGTGGAAGATAGAGAGCCTATCTCCCTTTGAAAAACGTAAGTTGCCCAAAGTATTCCTTTTAAAATGAAACTCAATTCTCTGAGGGAAAGAATGTGCTATATGCTCCTGATTCTGACTCAAGTGGTTTCTTTTGAGATACATGAGTTCCTTTAACTCTGCTGAAAGGGCCTATTTGGAACAAACAGCCTATCTCCACCTTGAATTTCAAAGATGCAGGAAGTACTGCTTTCAAAAACTTACTGGTTTTTACACGGGTAAACAATGAAGTACATGGCGAAGTTTGTAATCTAGTTGGTTTTCGTTTAGTGCTCCATGTGTTTCTTGAACTCATCTGAATAGGCCCATTTGGAACAAAGAGAGCCTACGTTCACTTTGAAAAATGTAATTTATAGGAAGTACTCCTATCAATAATTAACTCTCTTCTCAGAGGTATACTAGGTCCTAGATTCTATAGCTTGTATCACAGATAGTTTACAGTCAAGAGATAAATGTGTTTCTTCAACTTGCCTGAATAGGCCTATTTCAAAAAAAAGAGCTGATTTTCCCTTTGAAAAACCTAAGTCACAGGAAGTATTCCTTCAAAAACCAGCTCAATTCTCGCAGTGAAACAAGCTCCTAGATGCTGCAGTTTTGAACATAGATGGTTTTCTTTGGACAGATACATGTCTTTGTTCACCTCAGCTGAATAGACCTATTTGTTACAAAGAGAGCCTCTCTCCACCTTGAAAAACCTAAGTTGCCAAAGTGTTCATTTTCTATGTACTGAATACTCAGAGGGAAACAATGTGCTACATGTTGCAGCTTCTAGCATTGATGGTTTTCTGGAGATATAAATCTGTTTCTTCACATCAGCTGAATGGTCTTATTTGAAAAAAGGTAAACTTATCTCAACCTTGAAACATACGTTGCTGGAAAGTAGGACGTCCAGGAACATACTCCACTGTCACAGGGAAATAATGTGCTAGAAGCTCCTGCTTCTACTACAGATGATTTCCTTTCTAGAGATACATGTGTTTCTTCCAATTAGCTGAAAAGACCTAATTGAAAAAAGCGAGATTTCTCCACCTTCAAAATTCTCACTGGCAGAGAGTATTTCTTAGGAAAATTAACTACTCTCCATCAGAGAAACAACAGCAAGATACTGAAGCTTGTCACACAGACAGTTTTCTTTTCTTTGGAGAGATTTCTTTGCTCTTTCAACTCAGGTTCGTAGGCCTAGTTGGAACACAGAAAGCCAATCTCCACATTGAAAAACCTACGTTCCCATATGTATTCCTTTGAAAAACGAAATCCATTTTCATCAGAAAACAATGTACGAGATGCTGAGCTTCTACAATACATGGTTCTCTTGGAGAGATAAATGTGTTGCTTCAACTCAGCTGAATTTGCCTCTTTGGAACAATGTGATGTCATGTGAACCTTGGAAAACGTCCGTCGCGGGAAGTAGTCCTTGCAAAACCGTACTCAATTTTCTCAGGAGACAATGGGCTAGATGCTCCTATTTCTGAAACAGACGGTTTTCTTTCAAGTTATGCATGTGTTTCTTTAAATTAGCTGGCTAGGCCTATTTTGAACAAAGAGATCTTATCTCCATATTGAGAAACTGAAGTTGCTCTAGGTATTTCATTGACAAACTACACTCAATCTGACAAGGAAACAATGTGTTAGATATTCCTTCTGGTAACATAGATGGTTTTCTTCGGAGAGAAACACGTGTTTGTTCAAATCAGCTGAAAAGGCCTCCATGATACAAAGGGAGCCTATCTCCATCCTGAAAAACCTAAGTTGCAAGAAGTATTCCTTTTAAATCTACTGACTACTCACATGGAAACAATATGCTAGATGCTGCAGCTTGTAGTTAGACGGTTTTCTTTGGAGAGACACATGTGTTTCTTCACCTCAGCTGAATTGACCTGTTTTGAACCAAGAGAGTCTACCTCCACCTTGAAAATCCTAACTTGCAGGAAGTATTTCTTTGAAAAAACTGGCAAAAGTCTCCCAGGGTGACAATGTTCTTATTCTCCAGGGTCAAACAGAGATGGTTTTCTTTCAGGAGATACATGTGTTCCTTTAAGTCATATAGAAAGGCCTATTTTGTAACAAAGAGCCCATATCCACATTGAATGACCTATGTTGCAGGAGGAATTCCTTTCCAAATCTATCTCGGTTCTCACAGGGAAGCAATGTGCTAGATGTTGCTGCTTGTAACATATAATGTTTCTTGGGAGAGATCCCTTTGTCTTCAACTCAGCTGAACAGGCCAACGTAGAAAAAAGGGAGCCTATCTCCACCGTGAGAAACCATGCTGCAGGAAGTATTCCAATCAAAAACAAACTTATCTCACAGGGAAACAATGTGCTACCATTCCTGCTTCCAACAGAGATGGTGTTCTTTCGAGAGGTATGTGTGTTTCTTGAAATCTGCGGAATAGGCCTATTGGAAACAAAGTGAGCCTATGTCTACATTGAAAGACCTAAACTGCCTGAAGTACTCCTTTCAAATAGTAACTCAGCTCTCTCACAGAATCAATGTGCTACATGCTGCAGCGTCTAATCTAGATGGTTTCCTTTTAGAGATACATGTGTTTCTTCAATTCACCTGATTGTGTGTATTGGGAACAAAGTGAGCCAACCCACCCTTGGAAAACGTAAGTTGCAGGAAGTCTTTCTTTGACAAACTTACTAAATTCTCACAGGGAAACAATGCCCGAATATTCCTGCTTCCAACAGAGATGGCTTTCTTTGGAGAGATATATGTGTTTCTTCAAATGTGCTGAATAGGCCTACTTGGAACAAAGTGTGCCTATCTCTACATTGAAAATCCTCAGTTGCCCGAAGTACTCCTTTCAAGTACAAACTCAGATCTCACAGAGAAACCATGTGCTACATGCTGCAGCTTCTAATCCCGATGGTTTCCTTTTAGAAATACATGTGTTTCTTCAATTCACATGAAGGTGTGTATTGGGAACAAAGTGAGTCAACCCAACCTTGGAAAACGTAAATTGCAGGAAGTATTCCCTTGCAAAACCTATTCAATTCGAAGTTGGAAACAATATGGGGGATGCTCCTTCTTCCACAGAGATGTTTTCTTTGAGAGACACACGTGTTTCTTCAAGTTAGCTGGACAGGCCTATTTGCTTACTGACTGTAACATATAAGATTTCTTTGGAGAGATACATGTGTTTCTTCAATGCAGCTGAAAAATGCCAATGTGGAAATAAGGGAGCCTCTCTCCACCATGAAGCACCCTGTTGCAGGAAGTATTCCATTTACAAACAAACACAATCTCCCAGGGAGACAATGTGCTATTACTCATGCTTCCAGCAGAGATGGTTTTTTTGGAGAAATATATGTGTTTCTTCAAATCTGCTGAACAGGCCTATTAGGAACAAAGAGAGCCTATGTCTACATTGAAAAAGCTAAATTGCCTGAAGTACTCCTTTCAAATATTAACTCAGCTGTCACAGGGAAACAATGAGCTGCACGGTACAGCTTCTAACATAGATGGTTTCCTTTTAGAGGTACGTGTGTTTCTTCAACTCACCTGCCTGTGTCTATCTGGAAAAAAGTGAGCCTATCCCAACCTTGAAAACCCTAAGCTGTAGGAAGTATTCCTATGCAAAGCCTTCTCAATTCTTACTGGGATACAATGTGGTGGATTCTCCTGCTTCTCACACAGATGTTTTCTGTCAAAAGACACATGTGTTTGTTCAAATTAGCCGGGGAGGCCTATTTGGAACAAACAACCCTTTGTTCCCCTTGCAAATTCTGAATGATGGGAAGAAATTCTTTTAAAATACTCATTTTTAACAGGGAAGCAATGTGCTAGATGTTGAAGATTGTAACATAGATAGTTTTCTTTGCAGAGACACTGATGTTTTTACAACTTAGCTCACAGGCCTACGTGGAAGATAGAGAGCCTATCTCCCTTTGAAAAACGTAAGTTGCCCAAAGTATTCCTTTTAAAATGAAACTCAATTCTCTGAGGGAAAGAATGTGCTATATGCTCCTGATTCTGACTCAAGTGGTTTCTTTTGAGATACATGAGTTCCTTTAACTCTGCTGAAAGGGCCTATTTGGAACAAACAGCCTATCTCCACCTTGAATTTCAAAGATGCAGGAAGTACTGCTTTCAAAAACTTACTGGTTTTTACATGGGTAAACAATGAAGTACATGGCGAAGTTTGTAATCTAGTTGGTTTTCGTTTAGTGCTCCATGTGTTTCTTGAACTCATCTGAATAGGCCCATTTGGAACAAAGAGAGCCTACGTTCACTTTGAAAAATGTAATTTATAGGAAGTACTCCTATCAATAATTAACTCTCTTCTCAGAGGTATACTAGGTCCTAGATTCTATAGCTTGTATCACAGATAGTTTACTGTCAAGAGATAAATGTGTTTCTTCAACTTGCCTGAATAGGCCTATTTCAAAAAAAAGAGCTGATTTTCCCTTTGAAAAACCTAAGTCACAGGAAGTATTCCTTCAAAAACCAGCTCAATTCTCGCAGTGAAACAAGCTCCTAGATGCTGCAGTTTTGAACATAGATGGTTTTCTTTGGACAGATACATGTCTTTGTTCACCTCAGCTGAATAGACCTATTTGTTACAAAGAGAGCCTCTCTCCACCTTGAAAAACCTAAGTTGCCAAAGTGTTCATTTTCTATGTACTGAATACTCAGAGGGAAACAATGTGCTACATGTTGCAGCTTCTAGCATTGATGGTTTTCTGGAGATATAAATCTGTTTCTTCACATCAGCTGAATGGTCTTATTTGAAAAAAGGTAAACTTATCTCAACCTTGAAACATACGTTGCTGGAAAGTAGGACGTTCAGGAACATACTCCACTGTCCCAGGGAAATAATGTGCTAGAAGCTCCTGCTTCTACTACAGATGATTTCCTTTCTAGAGATACATGTGTTTCTTCCAATTAGCTGAAAAGACCTAATTGAAAAAAGCGAGATTTCTCCACCTTCAAAATTCTCACTGGCAGAGAGTATTTCTTAGGAAAATTAACTACTCTCCATCAGAGAAACAACAGCAAGATACTGAAGCTTGTCACATAGACGGTTGTCTTTTCTTTGGAGAGATTTCTTTGCTCTTTCAACTCAGTTTCGTAGGCCTAGTTGGAACACAGAAAGCCAATCTCCACATTGAAAAACCTACGTTCCCATATGTATTCCTTTGAAAAACGAAATCCATTTTCATCAGAAAACAATGTACGAGATGCTGAGCTTCTACAATACATGGTTCTCTTGGAGAGATAAATGTGTTGCTTCAACTCAGCTGAATTTGCCTCTTTGGAACAATGTGATGTCATGTGAACCTTGGAAAACGTCCGTCGCGGGAAGTAGTCCTTGCAAAACCGTACTCAATTTTCTCAGGAGACAATGGGCTAGATGCTCCTATTTCTGAAACAGACGGTTTTCTTTCAAGTTATGCATGTGTTTCTTTAAATTAGCTGGCTAGGCCTATTTTGAACAAAGAGATCTTATCTCCATATTGAGAAACTGAAGTTGCTCTAGGTATTTCATTGACAAACTACACTCAATCTGACAAGGAAACAATGTGTTAGATATTCCTTCTGGTAACATAGATGGTTTTCTTCGGAGAGAAACACGTGTTTGTTCAAATCAGCTGAAAAGGCCTCCATGATACAAAGGGAGCCTATCTCCATCCTGAAAAACCTAAGTTGCAAGAAGTATTCCTTTTAAATCTACTGACTACTCACATGGAAACAATATGCTAGATGCTGCAGCTTGTAGTTAGACGGTTTTCTTTGGAGAGACACATGTGTTTCTTCACCTCAGCTGAATTGACCTGTTTTGAACCAAGAGAGTCTACCTCCACCTTGAAAATCCTAACTTGCAGGAAGTATTTCTTTGAAAAAACTGGCAAAAGTCTCCCAGGGTGACAATGTTCTTATTCTCCAGGGTCAAACAGAGATGGTTTTCTTTCAGGAGATACATGTGTTCCTTTAAGTCATATAGAAAGGCCTATTTTGTAACAAAGAGCCCATATCCACATTGAATGACCTATGTTGCAGGAGGAATTCCTTTCCAAATCTATCTCGGTTCTCACAGGGAAGCAATGTGCTAGATGTTGCTGCTTGTAACATATAATGTTTCTTGGGAGAGATCCCTTTGTCTTCAACTCAGCTGAACAGGCCAACGTAGAAAAAAGGGAGCCTATCTCCACCGTGAGAAACCATGCTGCAGGAAGTATTCCAATCAAAAACAAACTTATCTCACGGGGAAACAATGTGCTACCATTCCTGCTTCCAACAGAGATGGTGTTCTTTCGAGAGGTATGTGTGTTTCTTGAAATCTGCGGAATAGGCCTATTGGAAACAAAGTGAGCCTATGTCTACATTGAAAGACCTAAACTGCCTGAAGTACTCCTTTCAAATAGTAACTCAGCTCTCTCACATAATCAATGTGCTACATGCTGCAGCGTCTAATCTAGATGGTTTCCTTTTAGAGATACATGTGTTTCTTCAATTCACCTGATTGTGTGTATTGGGAACAAAGTGAGCCAACCCACCCTTGGAAAACGTAAGTTGCAGGAAGTCTTTCTTTGACAAACTTACTAAATTCTCACAGGGAAACAATGCCCGAATATTCCTGCTTCCAACAGAGATGGCTTTCTTTGGAGAGATATATGTGTTTCTTCAAATGTGCTGAATAGGCCTACTTGGAACAAAGTGTGCCTATCTCTACATTGAAAATCCTCAGTTGCCCGAAGTACTCCTTTCAAGTACTAACTCAGATCTCACAGAGAAACCATGTGCTACATGCTGCAGCTTCTAATCCCGATGGTTTCCTTTTAGAAATACATGTGTTTCTTCAATTCACATGAAGGTGTGTATTGGGAACAAAGTGAGTCAACCCAACCTTGGAAAACGTAAATTGCAGGAAGTATTCCCTTGCAAAACCTATTCAATTCGAAGTTGGAAACAATATGGGGGATGCTCCTTCTTCCACAGAGATGTTTTCTTTGAGAGACACACGTGTTTCTTCAAGTTAGCTGGACAGGCCTATTTGCTTACTGACTGTAACATATAAGATTTCTTTGGAGAGATACATGTGTTTCTTCAATGCAGCTGAAAAATGCCAATGTGGAAATAAGGGAGCCTCTCTCCACCATGAAGCACCCTGTTGCAGGAAGTATTCCATTTACAAACAAACACAATCTCCCAGGGAGACAATGTGCTATTACTCATGCTTCCAGCAGAGATGGTTTTTTTGGAGAAATATATGTGTTTCTTCAAATCTGCTGAACAGGCCTATTAGGAACAAAGAGAGCCTATGTCTACATTGAAAAAGCTAAATTGCCTGAAGTACTCCTTTCAAATATTAACTCAGCTGTCACAGGGAAACAATGAGCTGCACGGTACAGCTTCTAACATAGATGGTTTCCTTTTAGAGGTACGTGTGTTTCTTCAACTCACCTGCCTGTGTCTATCTGGAAAAAAGTGAGCCTATCCCAACCTTGAAAACCCTAAGCTGTAGGAAGTATTCCTATGCAAAGCCTTCTCAATTCTTACTGGGATACAATGTGGTGGATTCTCCTGCTTCTCACACAGATGTTTTCTGTCAAAAGACACATGTGTTTGTTCAAATTAGCCGGGGAGGCCTATTTGGAACAAACAACCCTTTGTTCCCCTTGCAAATTCTGAATGGTGGGAAGAAATTCTTTTAAAATACTCATTTTTAACAGGGAAGCAATGTGCTAGATGTTGAAGATTGTAACATAGATAGTTTTCTTTGCAGAGACACTGATGTTTTTACAACTTAGCTCACAGGCCTACGTGGAAGATAGAGAGCCTATCTCCCTTTGAAAAACGTAAGTTGCCCAAAGTATTCCTTTTAAAATGAAACTCAATTCTCTGAGGGAAAGAATGTGCTATATGCTCCTGATTCTGACTCAAGTGGTTTCTTTTGAGATACATGAGTTCCTTTAACTCTGCTGAAAGGGCCTATTTGGAACAAACAGCCTATCTCCACCTTGAATTTCAAAGATGCAGGAAGTACTGCTTTCAAAAACTTACTGGTTTTTACACGGGTAAACAATGAAGTACATGGCGAAGTTTGTAATCTAGTTGGTTTTCGTTTAGTGCTCCATGTGTTTCTTGAACTCATCTGAATAGGCCCATTTGGAACAAAGAGAGCCTACGTTCACTTTGAAAAATGTAATTTATAGGAAGTACTCCTATCAATAATTAACTCTCTTCTCAGAGGTATACTAGGTCCTAGATTCTATAGCTTGTATCACAGATAGTTTACAGTCAAGAGATAAATGTGTTTCTTCAACTTGCCTGAATAGGCCTATTTCAAAAAAAAGAGCTGATTTTCCCTTTGAAAAACCTAAGTCACAGGAAGTATTCCTTCAAAAACCAGCTCAATTCTCGCAGTGAAACAAGCTCCTAGATGCTGCAGTTTTGAACATAGATGGTTTTCTTTGGACAGATACATGTCTTTGTTCACCTCAGCTGAATAGACCTATTTGTTACAAAGAGAGCCTCTCTCCACCTTGAAAAACCTAAGTTGCCAAAGTGTTCATTTTCTATGTACTGAATACTCAGAGGGAAACAATGTGCTACATGTTGCAGCTTCTAGCATTGATGGTTTTCTGGAGATATAAATCTGTTTCTTCACATCAGCTGAATGGTCTTATTTGAAAAAAGGTAAACTTATCTCAACCTTGAAACATACGTTGCTGGAAAGTAGGACGTCCAGGAACATACTCCACTGTCACAGGGAAATAATGTGCTAGAAGCTCCTGCTTCTACTACAGATGATTTCCTTTCTAGAGATACATGTGTTTCTTCCAATTAGCTGAAAAGACCTAATTGAAAAAAGCGAGATTTCTCCACCTTCAAAATTCTCACTGGCAGAGAGTATTTCTTAGGAAAATTAACTACTCTCCATCAGAGAAACAACAGCAAGATACTGAAGCTTGTCACACAGACAGTTTTCTTTTCTTTGGAGAGATTTCTTTGCTCTTTCAACTCAGGTTCGTAGGCCTAGTTGGAACACAGAAAGCCAATCTCCACATTGAAAAACCTACGTTCCCATATGTATTCCTTTGAAAAACGAAATCCATTTTCATCAGAAAACAATGTACGAGATGCTGAGCTTCTACAATACATGGTTCTCTTGGAGAGATAAATGTGTTGCTTCAACTCAGCTGAATTTGCCTCTTTGGAACAATGTGATGTCATGTGAACCTTGGAAAACGTCCGTCGCGGGAAGTAGTCCTTGCAAAACCGTACTCAATTTTCTCAGGAGACAATGGGCTAGATGCTCCTATTTCTGAAACAGACGGTTTTCTTTCAAGTTATGCATGTGTTTCTTTAAATTAGCTGGCTAGGCCTATTTTGAACAAAGAGATCTTATCTCCATATTGAGAAACTGAAGTTGCTCTAGGTATTTCATTGACAAACTACACTCAATCTGACAAGGAAACAATGTGTTAGATATTCCTTCTGGTAACATAGATGGTTTTCTTCGGAGAGAAACACGTGTTTGTTCAAATCAGCTGAAAAGGCCTCCATGATACAAAGGGAGCCTATCTCCATCCTGAAAAACCTAAGTTGCAAGAAGTATTCCTTTTAAATCTACTGACTACTCACATGGAAACAATATGCTAGATGCTGCAGCTTGTAGTTAGACGGTTTTCTTTGGAGAGACACATGTGTTTCTTCACCTCAGCTGAATTGACCTGTTTTGAACCAAGAGAGTCTACCTCCACCTTGAAAATCCTAACTTGCAGGAAGTATTTCTTTGAAAAAACTGGCAAAAGTCTCCCAGGGTGACAATGTTCTTATTCTCCAGGGTCAAACAGAGATGGTTTTCTTTCAGGAGATACATGTGTTCCTTTAAGTCATATAGAAAGGCCTATTTTGTAACAAAGAGCCCATATCCACATTGAATGACCTATGTTGCAGGAGGAATTCCTTTCCAAATCTATCTCGGTTCTCACAGGGAAGCAATGTGCTAGATGTTGCTGCTTGTAACATATAATGTTTCTTGGGAGAGATCCCTTTGTCTTCAACTCAGCTGAACAGGCCAACGTAGAAAAAAGGGAGCCTATCTCCACCGTGAGAAACCATGCTGCAGGAAGTATTCCAATCAAAAACAAACTTATCTCACAGGGAAACAATGTGCTACCATTCCTGCTTCCAACAGAGATGGTGTTCTTTCGAGAGGTATGTGTGTTTCTTGAAATCTGCGGAATAGGCCTATTGGAAACAAAGTGAGCCTATGTCTACATTGAAAGACCTAAACTGCCTGAAGTACTCCTTTCAAATAGTAACTCAGCTCTCTCACAGAATCAATGTGCTACATGCTGCAGCGTCTAATCTAGATGGTTTCCTTTTAGAGATACATGTGTTTCTTCAATTCACCTGATTGTGTGTATTGGGAACAAAGTGAGCCAACCCACCCTTGGAAAACGTAAGTTGCAGGAAGTCTTTCTTTGACAAACTTACTAAATTCTCACAGGGAAACAATGCCCGAATATTCCTGCTTCCAACAGAGATGGCTTTCTTTGGAGAGATATATGTGTTTCTTCAAATGTGCTGAATAGGCCTACTTGGAACAAAGTGTGCCTATCTCTACATTGAAAATCCTCAGTTGCCCGAAGTACTCCTTTCAAGTACAAACTCAGATCTCACAGAGAAACCATGTGCTACATGCTGCAGCTTCTAATCCCGATGGTTTCCTTTTAGAAATACATGTGTTTCTTCAATTCACATGAAGGTGTGTATTGGGAACAAAGTGAGTCAACCCAACCTTGGAAAACGTAAATTGCAGGAAGTATTCCCTTGCAAAACCTATTCAATTCGAAGTTGGAAACAATATGGGGGATGCTCCTTCTTCCACAGAGATGTTTTCTTTGAGAGACACACGTGTTTCTTCAAGTTAGCTGGACAGGCCTATTTGCTTACTGACTGTAACATATAAGATTTCTTTGGAGAGATACATGTGTTTCTTCAATGCAGCTGAAAAATGCCAATGTGGAAATAAGGGAGCCTCTCTCCACCATGAAGCACCCTGTTGCAGGAAGTATTCCATTTACAAACAAACACAATCTCCCAGGGAGACAATGTGCTATTACTCATGCTTCCAGCAGAGATGGTTTTTTTGGAGAAATATATGTGTTTCTTCAAATCTGCTGAACAGGCCTATTAGGAACAAAGAGAGCCTATGTCTACATTGAAAAAGCTAAATTGCCTGAAGTACTCCTTTCAAATATTAACTCAGCTGTCACAGGGAAACAATGAGCTGCACGGTACAGCTTCTAACATAGATGGTTTCCTTTTAGAGGTACGTGTGTTTCTTCAACTCACCTGCCTGTGTCTATCTGGAAAAAAGTGAGCCTATCCCAACCTTGAAAACCCTAAGCTGTAGGAAGTATTCCTATGCAAAGCCTTCTCAATTCTTACTGGGATACAATGTGGTGGATTCTCCTGCTTCTCACACAGATGTTTTCTGTCAAAAGACACATGTGTTTGTTCAAATTAGCCGGGGAGGCCTATTTGGAACAAACAACCCTTTGTTCCCCTTGCAAATTCTGAATGATGGGAAGAAATTCTTTTAAAATACTCATTTTTAACAGGGAAGCAATGTGCTAGATGTTGAAGATTGTAACATAGATAGTTTTCTTTGCAGAGACACTGATGTTTTTACAACTTAGCTCACAGGCCTACGTGGAAGATAGAGAGCCTATCTCCCTTTGAAAAACGTAAGTTGCCCAAAGTATTCCTTTTAAAATGAAACTCAATTCTCTGAGGGAAAGAATGTGCTATATGCTCCTGATTCTGACTCAAGTGGTTTCTTTTGAGATACATGAGTTCCTTTAACTCTGCTGAAAGGGCCTATTTGGAACAAACAGCCTATCTCCACCTTGAATTTCAAAGATGCAGGAAGTACTGCTTTCAAAAACTTACTGGTTTTTACACGGGTAAACAATGAAGTACATGGCGAAGTTTGTAATCTAGTTGGTTTTCGTTTAGTGCTCCATGTGTTTCTTGAACTCATCTGAATAGGCCCATTTGGAACAAAGAGAGCCTACGTTCACTTTGAAAAATGTAATTTATAGGAAGTACTCCTATCAATAATTAACTCTCTTCTCAGAGGTATACTAGGTCCTAGATTCTATAGCTTGTATCACAGATAGTTTACTGTCAAGAGATAAATGTGTTTCTTCAACTTGCCTGAATAGGCCTATTTCAAAAAAAAGAGCTGATTTTCCCTTTGAAAAACCTAAGTCACAGGAAGTATTCCTTCAAAAACCAGCTCAATTCTCGCAGTGAAACAAGCTCCTAGATGCTGCAGTTTTGAACATAGATGGTTTTCTTTGGACAGATACATGTCTTTGTTCACCTCAGCTGAATAGACCTATTTGTTACAAAGAGAGCCTCTCTCCACCTTGAAAAACCTAAGTTGCCAAAGTGTTCATTTTCTATGTACTGAATACTCAGAGGGAAACAATGTGCTACATGTTGCAGCTTCTAGCATTGATGGTTTTCTGGAGATATAAATCTGTTTCTTCACATCAGCTGAATGGTCTTATTTGAAAAAAGGTAAACTTATCTCAACCTTGAAACATACGTTGCTGGAAAGTAGGACGTTCAGGAACATACTCCACTGTCCCAGGGAAATAATGTGCTAGAAGCTCCTGCTTCTACTACAGATGATTTCCTTTCTAGAGATACATGTGTTTCTTCCAATTAGCTGAAAAGACCTAATTGAAAAAAGCGAGATTTCTCCACCTTCAAAATTCTCACTGGCAGAGAGTATTTCTTAGGAAAATTAACTACTCTCCATCAGAGAAACAACAGCAAGATACTGAAGCTTGTCACATAGACGGTTGTCTTTTCTTTGGAGAGATTTCTTTGCTCTTTCAACTCAGTTTCGTAGGCCTAGTTGGAACACAGAAAGCCAATCTCCACATTGAAAAACCTACGTTCCCATATGTATTCCTTTGAAAAACGAAATCCATTTTCATCAGAAAACAATGTACGAGATGCTGAGCTTCTACAATACATGGTTCTCTTGGAGAGATAAATGTGTTGCTTCAACTCAGCTGAATTTGCCTCTTTGGAACAATGTGATGTCATGTGAACCTTGGAAAACGTCCGTCGCGGGAAGTAGTCCTTGCAAAACCGTACTCAATTTTCTCAGGAGACAATGGGCTAGATGCTCCTATTTCTGAAACAGACGGTTTTCTTTCAAGTTATGCATGTGTTTCTTTAAATTAGCTGGCTAGGCCTATTTTGAACAAAGAGATCTTATCTCCATATTGAGAAACTGAAGTTGCTCTAGGTATTTCATTGACAAACTACACTCAATCTGACAAGGAAACAATGTGTTAGATATTCCTTCTGGTAACATAGATGGTTTTCTTCGGAGAGAAACACGTGTTTGTTCAAATCAGCTGAAAAGGCCTCCATGATACAAAGGGAGCCTATCTCCATCCTGAAAAACCTAAGTTGCAAGAAGTATTCCTTTTAAATCTACTGACTACTCACATGGAAACAATATGCTAGATGCTGCAGCTTGTAGTTAGACGGTTTTCTTTGGAGAGACACATGTGTTTCTTCACCTCAGCTGAATTGACCTGTTTTGAACCAAGAGAGTCTACCTCCACCTTGAAAATCCTAACTTGCAGGAAGTATTTCTTTGAAAAAACTGGCAAAAGTCTCCCAGGGTGACAATGTTCTTATTCTCCAGGGTCAAACAGAGATGGTTTTCTTTCAGGAGATACATGTGTTCCTTTAAGTCATATAGAAAGGCCTATTTTGTAACAAAGAGCCCATATCCACATTGAATGACCTATGTTGCAGGAGGAATTCCTTTCCAAATCTATCTCGGTTCTCACAGGGAAGCAATGTGCTAGATGTTGCTGCTTGTAACATATAATGTTTCTTGGGAGAGATCCCTTTGTCTTCAACTCAGCTGAACAGGCCAACGTAGAAAAAAGGGAGCCTATCTCCACCGTGAGAAACCATGCTGCAGGAAGTATTCCAATCAAAAACAAACTTATCTCACAGGGAAACAATGTGCTACCATTCCTGCTTCCAACAGAGATGGTGTTCTTTCGAGAGGTATGTGTGTTTCTTGAAATCTGCGGAATAGGCCTATTGGAAAAAAAGTGATCCTATGTCTACATTGAAAGACCTAAACTGCCTGAAGTACTCCTTTCAAATAGTAACTCAGCTCTCTCACAGAATCAATGTGCTACATGCTGCAGCGTCTAATCTAGATGGTTTCCTTTTAGAGATACATGTGTTTCTTCAATTCACCTGATTGTGTGTATTGGGAACAAAGTGAGCCAACCCACCCTTGGAAAACGTAAGTTGCAGGAAGTCTTTCTTTGACAAACTTACTAAATTCTCACAGGGAAACAATGCCCGAATATTCCTGCTTCCAACAGAGATGGCTTTCTTTGGAGAGATATATGTGTTTCTTCAAATGTGCTGAATAGGCCTACTTGGAACAAAGTGTGCCTATCTCTACATTGAAAATCCTCAGTTGCCCGAAGTACTCCTTTCAAGTACAAACTCAGATCTCACAGAGAAACCATGTGCTACATGCTGCAGCTTCTAATCCCGATGGTTTCCTTTTAGAAATACAGGTGTTTCTTCAATTCACATGAAGGTGTGTATTGGGAACAAAGTGAGTCAACCCAACCTTGGAAAACGTAAATTGCAGGAAGTATTCCCTTGCAAAACCTATTCAATTCGAAGTTGGAAACAATATGGGGGATGCTCCTTCTTCCACAGAGATGTTTTCTTTGAGAGACACACGTGTTTCTTCAAGTTAGCTGGACAGGCCTATTTGCTTACTGACTGTAACATATAAGATTTCTTTGGAGAGATACATGTGTTTCTTCAATGCAGCTGAAAAATGCCAATGTGGAAATAAGGGAGCCTCTCTCCACCATGAAGCACCCTGTTGCAGGAAGTATTCCATTTACAAACAAACACAATCTCCCAGGGAGACAATGTGCTATTACTCATGCTTCCAGCAGAGATGGTTTTTTTGGAGAAATATATGTGTTTCTTCAAATCTGCTGAACAGGCCTATTAGGAACAAAGAGAGCCTATGTCTACATTGAAAAAGCTAAATTGCCTGAAGTACTCCTTTCAAATATTAACTCAGCTGTCACAGGGAAACAATGAGCTGCACGGTACAGCTTCTAACATAGATGGTTTCCTTTTAGAGGTACGTGTGTTTCTTCAACTCACCTGCCTGTGTCTATCTGGAAAAAAGTGAGCCTATCCCAACCTTGAAAACCCTAAGCTGTAGGAAGTATTCCTATGCAAAGCCTTCTCAATTCTTACTGGGATACAATGTGGTGGATTCTCCTGCTTCTCACACAGATGTTTTCTGTCAAAAGACACATGTGTTTGTTCAAATTAGCCGGGGAGGCCTATTTGGAACAAACAACCCTTTGTTCCCCTTGCAAATTCTGAATGATGGGAAGAAATTCTTTTAAAATACTCATTTTTAACAGGGAAGCAATGTGCTAGATGTTGAAGATTGTAACATAGATAGTTTTCTTTGCAGAGACACTGATGTTTTTACAACTTAGCTCACAGGCCTACGTGGAAGATAGAGAGCCTATCTCCCTTTGAAAAACGTAAGTTGCCCAAAGTATTCCTTTTAAAATGAAACTCAATTCTCTGAGGGAAAGAATGTGCTATATGCTCCTGATTCTGACTCAAGTGGTTTCTTTTGAGATACATGAGTTCCTTTAACTCTGCTGAAAGGGCCTATTTGGAACAAACAGCCTATCTCCACCTTGAATTTCAAAGATGCAGGAAGTACTGCTTTCAAAAACTTACTGGTTTTTACACGGGTAAACAATGAAGTACATGGCGAAGTTTGTAATCTAGTTGGTTTTCGTTTAGTGCTCCATGTGTTTCTTGAACTCATCTGAATAGGCCCATTTGGAACAAAGAGAGCCTACGTTCACTTTGAAAAATGTAATTTATAGGAAGTACTCCTATCAATAATTAACTCTCTTCTCAGAGGTATACTAGGTCCTAGATTCTATAGCTTGTATCACAGATAGTTTACTGTCAAGAGATAAATGTGTTTCTTCAACTTGCCTGAATAGGCCTATTTCAAAAAAAAGAGCTGATTTTCCCTTTGAAAAACCTAAGTCACAGGAAGTATTCCTTCAAAAACCAGCTCAATTCTCGCAGTGAAACAAGCTCCTAGATGCTGCAGTTTTGAACATAGATGGTTTTCTTTGGACAGATACATGTCTTTGTTCACCTCAGCTGAATAGACCTATTTGTTACAAAGAGAGCCTCTCTCCACCTTGAAAAACCTAAGTTGCCAAAGTGTTCATTTTCTATGTACTGAATACTCAGAGGGAAACAATGTGCTACATGTTGCAGCTTCTAGCATTGATGGTTTTCTGGAGATATAAATCTGTTTCTTCACATCAGCTGAATGGTCTTATTTGAAAAAAGGTAAACTTATCTCAACCTTGAAACATACGTTGCTGGAAAGTAGGACGTTCAGGAACATACTCCACTGTCACAGGGAAATAATGTGCTAGAAGCTCCTGCTTCTACTACAGATGATTTCCTTTCTAGAGATACATGTGTTTCTTCCAATTAGCTGAAAAGACCTAATTGAAAAAAGCGAGATTTCTCCACCTTCAAAATTCTCACTGGCAGAGAGTATTTCTTAGGAAAATTAACTACTCTCCATCAGAGAAACAACAGCAAGATACTGAAGCTTGTCACACAGACGGTTTTCTTTTCTTTGGAGAGATTTCTTTGCTCTTTCAACTCAGGTTCGTAGGCCTAGTTGGAACACAGAAAGCCAATCTCCACATTGAAAAACCTACGTTCCCATATGTATTCCTTTGAAAAACGAAATCCATTTTCATCAGAAAACAATGTACGAGATGCTGAGCTTCTACAATACATGGTTCTCTTGGAGAGATAAATGTGTTGCTTCAACTCAGCTGAATTTGCCTCTTTGGAACAATGTGATGTCATGTGAACCTTGGAAAACGTCCGTCGCGGGAAGTAGTCCTTGCAAAACCGTACTCAATTTTCTCAGGAGACAATGGGCTAGATGCTCCTATTTCTGAAACAGACGGTTTTCTTTCAAGTTATGCATGTGTTTCTTTAAATTAGCTGGCTAGGCCTATTTTGAACAAAGAGATCTTATCTCCATATTGAGAAACTGAAGTTGCTCTAGGTATTTCATTGACAAACTACACTCAATCTGACAAGGAAACAATGTGTTAGATATTCCTTCTGGTAACATAGATGGTTTTCTTCGGAGAGAAACACGTGTTTGTTCAAATCAGCTGAAAAGGCCTCCATGATACAAAGGGAGCCTATCTCCATCCTGAAAAACCTAAGTTGCAAGAAGTATTCCTTTTAAATCTACTGACTACTCACATGGAAACAATATGCTAGATGCTGCAGCTTGTAGTTAGACGGTTTTCTTTGGAGAGACACATGTGTTTCTTCACCTCAGCTGAATTGACCTGTTTTGAACCAAGAGAGTCTACCTCCACCTTGAAAATCCTAACTTGCAGGAAGTATTTCTTTGAAAAAACTGGCAAAAGTCTCCCAGGGTGACAATGTTCTTATTCTCCAGGGTCAAACAGAGATGGTTTTCTTTCAGGAGATACATGTGTTCCTTTAAGTCATATAGAAAGGCCTATTTTGTAACAAAGAGCCCATATCCACATTGAATGACCTATGTTGCAGGAGGAATTCCTTTCCAAATCTATCTCGGTTCTCACAGGGAAGCAATGTGCTAGATGTTGCTGCTTGTAACATATAATGTTTCTTGGGAGAGATCCCTTTGTCTTCAACTCAGCTGAACAGGCCAACGTAGAAAAAAGGGAGCCTATCTCCACCGTGAGAAACCATGCTGCAGGAAGTATTCCAATCAAAAACAAACTTATCTCACAGGGAAACAATGTGCTACCATTCCTGCTTCCAACAGAGATGGTGTTCTTTCGAGAGGTATGTGTGTTTCTTGAAATCTGCGGAATAGGCCTATTGGAAACAAAGTGAGCCTATGTCTACATTGAAAGACCTAAACTGCCTGAAGTACTCCTTTCAAATAGTAACTCAGCTCTCTCACAGAATCAATGTGCTACATGCTGCAGCGTCTAATCTAGATGGTTTCCTTTTAGAGATACATGTGTTTCTTCAATTCACCTGATTGTGTGTATTGGGAACAAAGTGAGCCAACCCACCCTTGGAAAACGTAAGTTGCAGGAAGTCTTTCTTTGACAAACTTACTAAATTCTCACAGGGAAACAATGCCCGAATATTCCTGCTTCCAACAGAGATGGCTTTCTTTGGAGAGATATATGTGTTTCTTCAAATGTGCTGAATAGGCCTACTTGGAACAAAGTGTGCCTATCTCTACATTGAAAATCCTCAGTTGCCCGAAGTACTCCTTTCAAGTACAAACTCAGATCTCACAGAGAAACCATGTGCTACATGCTGCAGCTTCTAATCCCGATGGTTTCCTTTTAGAAATACATGTGTTTCTTCAATTCACATGAAGGTGTGTATTGGGAACAAAGTGAGTCAACCCAACCTTGGAAAACGTAAATTGCAGGAAGTATTCCCTTGCAAAACCTATTCAATTCGAAGTTGGAAACAATATGGGGGATGCTCCTTCTTCCACAGAGATGTTTTCTTTGAGAGACACACGTGTTTCTTCAAGTTAGCTGGACAGGCCTATTTGCTTACTGACTGTAACATATAAGATTTCTTTGGAGAGATACATGTGTTTCTTCAATGCAGCTGAAAAATGCCAATGTGGAAATAAGGGAGCCTCTCTCCACCATGAAGCACCCTGTTGCAGGAAGTATTCCATTTACAAACAAACACAATCTCCCAGGGAGACAATGTGCTATTACTCATGCTTCCAGCAGAGATGGTTTTTTTGGAGAAATATATGTGTTTCTTCAAATCTGCTGAACAGGCCTATTAGGAACAAAGAGAGCCTGTGTCTACATTGAAAAAGCTAAATTGCCTGAAGTACTCCTTTCAAATATTAACTCAGCTGTCACAGGGAAACAATGAGCTGCACGGTACAGCTTCTAACATAGATGGTTTCCTTTTAGAGGTACGTGTGTTTCTTCAACTCACCTGCCTGTGTCTATCTGGAAAAAAGTGAGCCTATCCCAACCTTGAAAACCCTAAGCTGTAGGAAGTATTCCTATGCAAAGCCTTCTCAATTCTTACTGGGATACAATGTGGTGGATTCTCCTGCTTCTCACACAGATGTTTTCTGTCAAAAGACACATGTGTTTGTTCAAATTAGCCGGGGAGGCCTATTTGGAACAAACAACCCTTTGTTCCCCTTGCAAATTCTGAATGATGGGAAGAAATTCTTTTAAAATACTCATTTTTAACAGGGAAGCAATGTGCTAGATGTTGAAGATTGTAACATAGATAGTTTTCTTTGCAGAGACACTGATGTTTTTACAACTTAGCTCACAGGCCTACGTGGAAGATAGAGAGCCTATCTCCCTTTGAAAAACGTAAGTTGCCCAAAGTATTCCTTTTAAAATGAAACTCAATTCTCTGAGGGAAAGAATGTGCTATATGCTCCTGATTCTGACTCAAGTGGTTTCTTTTGAGATACATGAGTTCCTTTAACTCTGCTGAAAGGGCCTATTTGGAACAAACAGCCTATCTCCACCTTGAATTTCAAAGATGCAGGAAGTACTGCTTTCAAAAACTTACTGGTTTTTACACGGGTAAACAATGAAGTACATGGCGAAGTTTGTAATCTAGTTGGTTTTCGTTTAGTGCTCCATGTGTTTCTTGAACTCATCTGAATAGGCCCATTTGGAACAAAGAGAGCCTACGTTCACTTTGAAAAATGTAATTTATAGGAAGTACTCCTATCAATAATTAACTCTCTTCTCAGAGGTATACTAGGTCCTAGATTCTATAGCTTGTATCACAGATAGTTTACTGTCAAGAGATAAATGTGTTTCTTCAACTTGCCTGAATAGGCCTATTTCAAAAAAAAGAGCTGATTTTCCCTTTGAAAAACCTAAGTCACAGGAAGTATTCCTTCAAAAACCAGCTCAATTCTCGCAGTGAAACAAGCTCCTAGATGCTGCAGTTTTGAACATAGATGGTTTTCTTTGGACAGATACATGTCTTTGTTCACCTCAGCTGAATAGACCTATTTGTTACAAAGAGAGCCTCTCTCCACCTTGAAAAACCTAAGTTGCCAAAGTGTTCATTTTCTATGTACTGAATACTCAGAGGGAAACAATGTGCTACATGTTGCAGCTTCTAGCATTGATGGTTTTCTGGAGATATAAATCTGTTTCTTCACATCAGCTGAATGGTCTTATTTGAAAAAAGGTAAACTTATCTCAACCTTGAAACATACGTTGCTGGAAAGTAGGACGTTCAGGAACATACTCCACTGTCACAGGGAAATAATGTGCTAGAAGCTCCTGCTTCTACTACAGATGATTTCCTTTCTAGAGATACATGTGTTTCTTCCAATTAGCTGAAAAGACCTAATTGAAAAAAGCGAGATTTCTCCACCTTCAAAATTCTCACTGGCAGAGAGTATTTCTTAGGAAAATTAACTACTCTCCATCAGAGAAACAACAGCAAGATACTGAAGCTTGTCACATAGACGGTTGTCTTTTCTTTGGAGAGATTTCTTTGCTCTTTCAACTCAGTTTCGTAGGCCTAGTTGGAACACAGAAAGCCAATCTCCACATTGAAAAACCTACGTTCCCATATGTATTCCTTTGAAAAACGAAATCCATTTTCATCAGAAAACAATGTACGAGATGCTGAGCTTCTACAATACATGGTTCTCTTGGAGAGATAAATGTGTTGCTTCAACTCAGCTGAATTTGCCTCTTTGGAACAATGTGATGTCATGTGAACCTTGGAAAACGTCCGTCGCGGGAAGTAGTCCTTGCAAAACCGTACTCAATTTTCTCAGGAGACAATGGGCTAGATGCTCCTATTTCTGAAACAGACGGTTTTCTTTCAAGTTATGCATGTGTTTCTTTAAATTAGCTGGCTAGGCCTATTTTGAACAAAGAGATCTTATCTCCATATTGAGAAACTGAAGTTGCTCTAGGTATTTCATTGACAAACTACACTCAATCTGACAAGGAAACAATGTGTTAGATATTCCTTCTGGTAACATAGATGGTTTTCTTCGGAGAGAAACACGTGTTTGTTCAAATCAGCTGAAAAGGCCTCCATGATACAAAGGGAGCCTATCTCCATCCTGAAAAACCTAAGTTGCAAGAAGTATTCCTTTTAAATCTACTGACTACTCACATGGAAACAATATGCTAGATGCTGCAGCTTGTAGTTAGACGGTTTTCTTTGGAGAGACACATGTGTTTCTTCACCTCAGCTGAATTGACCTGTTTTGAACCAAGAGAGTCTACCTCCACCTTGAAAATCCTAACTTGCAGGAAGTATTTCTTTGAAAAAACTGGCAAAAGTCTCCCAGGGTGACAATGTTCTTATTCTCCAGGGTCAAACAGAGATGGTTTTCTTTCAGGAGATACATGTGTTCCTTTAAGTCATATAGAAAGGCCTATTTTGTAACAAAGAGCCCATATCCACATTGAATGACCTATGTTGCAGGAGGAATTCCTTTCCAAATCTATCTCGGTTCTCACAGGGAAGCAATGTGCTAGATGTTGCTGCTTGTAACATATAATGTTTCTTGGGAGAGATCCCTTTGTCTTCAACTCAGCTGAACAGGCCAACGTAGAAAAAAGGGAGCCTATCTCCACCGTGAGAAACCATGCTGCAGGAAGTATTCCAATCAAAAACAAACTTATCTCACAGGGAAACAATGTGCTACCATTCCTGCTTCCAACAGAGATGGTGTTCTTTCGAGAGGTATGTGTGTTTCTTGAAATCTGCGGAATAGGCCTATTGGAAACAAAGTGAGCCTATGTCTACATTGAAAGACCTAAACTGCCTGAAGTACTCCTTTCAAATAGTAACTCAGCTCTCTCACAGAATCAATGTGCTACATGCTGCAGCGTCTAATCTAGATGGTTTCCTTTTAGAGATACATGTGTTTCTTCAATTCACCTGATTGTGTGTATTGGGAACAAAGTGAGCCAACCCACGCTTGGAAAACGTAAGTTGCAGGAAGTCTTTCTTTGACAAACTTACTAAATTCTCACAGGGAAACAATGCCCGAATATTCCTGCTTCCAACAGAGATGGCTTTCTTTGGAGAGATATATGTGTTTCTTCAAATGTGCTGAATAGGCCTACATGGAACAAAGTGTGCCTATCTCTACATTGAAAATCCTCAGTTGCCCGAAGTACTCCTTTCAAGTACAAACTCAGATCTCACAGAGAAACCATGTGCTACATGCTGCAGCTTCTAATCCCGATGGTTTCCTTTTAGAAATACATGTGTTTCTTCAATTCACATGAAGGTGTGTATTGGGAACAAAGTGAGTCAACCCAACCTTGGAAAACGTAAATTGCAGGAAGTATTCCCTTGCAAAACCTATTCAATTCGAAGTTGGAAACAATATGGGGGATGCTCCTTCTTCCACAGAGATGTTTTCTTTGAGAGACACACGTGTTTCTTCAAGTTAGCTGGACAGGCCTATTTGCTTACTGACTGTAACATATAAGATTTCTTTGGAGAGATACATGTGTTTCTTCAATGCAGCTGAAAAATGCCAATGTGGAAATAAGGGAGCCTCTCTCCACCATGAAGCACCCTGTTGCAGGAAGTATTCCATTTACAAACAAACACAATCTCCCAGGGAGACAATGTGCTATTACTCATGCTTCCAGCAGAGATGGTTTTTTTGGAGAAATATATGTGTTTCTTCAAATCTGCTGAACAGGCCTATTAGGAACAAAGAGAGCCTGTGTCTACATTGAAAAAGCTAAATTGCCTGAAGTACTCCTTTCAAATATTAACTCAGCTGTCACAGGGAAACAATGAGCTGCACGGTACAGCTTCTAACATAGATGGTTTCCTTTTAGAGGTACGTGTGTTTCTTCAACTCACCTGCCTGTGTCTATCTGGGAAAAAGTGAGCCTATCCCAACCTTGAAAACCCTAAGCTGTAGGAAGTATTCCTATGCAAAGCCTTCTCAATTCTTACTGGGATACAATGTGGTGGATTCTCCTGCTTCTCACACAGATGTTTTCTGTCAAAAGACACATGTGTTTGTTCAAATTAGCCGGGGAGGCCTATTTGGAACAAACAACCCTTTGTTCCCCTTGCAAATTCTGAATGATGGGAAGAAATTCTTTTAAAATACTCATTTTTAACAGGGAAGCAATGTGCTAGATGTTGAAGATTGTAACATAGATAGTTTTCTTTGCAGAGACACTGATGTTTTTACAACTTAGCTCACAGGCCTACGTGGAAGATAGAGAGCCTATCTCCCTTTGAAAAACGTAAGTTGCCCAAAGTATTCCTTTTAAAATGAAACTCAATTCTCTGAGGGAAAGAATGTGCTATATGCTCCTGATTCTGACTCAAGTGGTTTCTTTTGACATACATGAGTTCCTTTAACTCTGCTGAAAGGGCCTATTTGGAACAAACAGCCTATCTCCACCTTGAATTTCAAAGATGCAGGAAGTACTGCTTTCAAAAACTTACTGGTTTTTACACGGGTAAACAATGAAGTACATGGCGAAGTTTGTAATCTAGTTGGTTTTCGTTTAGTGCTCCATGTGTTTCTTGAACTCATCTGAATAGGCCCATTTGGAACAAAGAGAGCCTACGTTCACTTTGAAAAATGTAATTTATAGGAAGTACTCCTATCAATAATTAACTCTCTTCTCAGAGGTATACTAGGTCCTAGATTCTATAGCTTGTATCACAGATAGTTTACTGTCAAGAGATAAATGTGTTTCTTCAACTTGCCTGAATAGGCCTATTTCAAAAAAAAGAGCTGATTTTCCCTTTGAAAAACCTAAGTCACAGGAAGTATTCCTTCAAAAACCAGCTCAATTCTCGCAGTGAAACAAGCTCCTAGATGCTGCAGTTTTGAACATAGATGGTTTTCTTTGGACAGATACATGTCTTTGTTCACCTCAGCTGAATAGACCTATTTGTTACAAAGAGAGCCTCTCTCCACCTTGAAAAACCTAAGTTGCCAAAGTGTTCATTTTCTATGTACTGAATACTCAGAGGGAAACAATGTGCTACATGTTGCAGCTTCTAGCATTGATGGTTTTCTGGAGATATAAATCTGTTTCTTCACATCAGCTGAATGGTCTTATTTGAAAAAAGGTAAACTTATCTCAACCTTGAAACATACGTTGCTGGAAAGTAGGACGTTCAGGAACATACTCCACTGTCACAGGGAAATAATGTGCTAGAAGCTCCTGCTTCTACTACAGATGATTTCCTTTCTAGAGATACATGTGTTTCTTCCAATTAGCTGAAAAGACCTAATTGAAAAAAGCGAGATTTCTCCACCTTCAAAATTCTCACTGGCAGAGAGTATTTCTTAGGAAAATTAACTACTCTCCATCAGAGAAACAACAGCAAGATACTGAAGCTTGTCACATAGACGGTTTTCTTTTCTTTGGAGAGATTTCTTTGCTCTTTCAACTCAGGTTCGTAGGCCTAGTTGGAACACAGAAAGCCAATCTCCACATTGAAAAACCTACGTTCCCATATGTATTCCTTTGAAAAACGAAATCCATTTTCATCAGAAAACAATGTACGAGATGCTGAGCTTCTACAATACATGGTTCTCTTGGAGAGATAAATGTGTTGCTTCAACTCAGCTGAATTTGCCTCTTTGGAACAATGTGATGTCATGTGAACCTTGGAAAACGTCCGTCGCGGGAAGTAGTCCTTGCAAAACCGTACTCAATTTTCTCAGGAGACAATGGGCTAGATGCTCCTATTTCTGAAACAGACGGTTTTCTTTCAAGTTATGCATGTGTTTCTTTAAATTAGCTGGCTAGGCCTATTTTGAACAAAGAGATCTTATCTCCATATTGAGAAACTGAAGTTGCTCTAGGTATTTCATTGACAAACTACACTCAATCTGACAAGGAAACAATGTGTTAGATATTCCTTCTGGTAACATAGATGGTTTTCTTCGGAGAGAAACACGTGTTTGTTCAAATCAGCTGAAAAGGCCTCCATGATACAAAGGGAGCCTATCTCCATCCTGAAAAACCTAAGTTGCAAGAAGTATTCCTTTTAAATCTACTGACTACTCACATGGAAACAATATGCTAGATGCTGCAGCTTGTAGTTAGACGGTTTTCTTTGGAGAGACACATGTGTTTCTTCACCTCAGCTGAATTGACCTGTTTTGAACCAAGAGAGTCTACCTCCACCTTGAAAATCCTAACTTGCAGGAAGTATTTCTTTGAAAAAACTGGCAAAAGTCTCCCAGGGTGACAATGTTCTTATTCTCCAGGGTCAAACAGAGATGGTTTTCTTTCAGGAGATACATGTGTTCCTTTAAGTCATATAGAAAGGCCTATTTTGTAACAAAGAGCCCATATCCACATTGAATGACCTATGTTGCAGGAGGAATTCCTTTCCAAATCTATCTCGGTTCTCACAGGGAAGCAATGTGCTAGATGTTGCTGCTTGTAACATATAATGTTTCTTGGGAGAGATCCCTTTGTCTTCAACTCAGCTGAACAGGCCAACGTAGAAAAAAGGGAGCCTATCTCCACCGTGAGAAACCATGCTGCAGGAAGTATTCCAATCAAAAACAAACTTATCTCACAGGGAAACAATGTGCTACCATTCCTGCTTCCAACAGAGATGGTGTTCTTTCGAGAGGTATGTGTGTTTCTTGAAATCTGCGGAATAGGCCTATTGGAAACAAAGTGAGCCTATGTCTACATTGAAAGACCTAAACTGCCTGAAGTACTCCTTTCAAATAGTAACTCAGCTCTCTCACAGAATCAATGTGCTACATGCTGCAGCGTCTAATCTAGATGGTTTCCTTTTAGAGATACATGTGTTTCTTCAATTCACCTGATTGTGTGTATTGGGAACAAAGTGAGCCAACCCACGCTTGGAAAACGTAAGTTGCAGGAAGTCTTTCTTTGACAAACTTACTAAATTCTCACAGGGAAACAATGCCCGAATATTCCTGCTTCCAACAGAGATGGCTTTCTTTGGAGAGATATATGTGTTTCTTCAAATGTGCTGAATAGGCCTACATGGAACAAAGTGTGCCTATCTCTACATTGAAAATCCTCAGTTGCCCGAAGTACTCCTTTCAAGTACAAACTCAGATCTCACAGAGAAACCATGTGCTACATGCTGCAGCTTCTAATCCCGATGGTTTCCTTTTAGAAATACAGGTGTTTCTTCAATTCACATGAAGGTGTGTATTGGGAACAAAGTGAGTCAACCCAACCTTGGAAAACGTAAATTGCAGGAAGTATTCCCTTGCAAAACCTATTCAATTCGAAGTTGGAAACAATATGGGGGATGCTCCTTCTTCCACAGAGATGTTTTCTTTGAGAGACACACGTGTTTCTTCAAGTTAGCTGGACAGGCCTATTTGCTTACTGACTGTAACATATAAGATTTCTTTGGAGAGATACATGTGTTTCTTCAATGCAGCTGAAAAATGCCAATGTGGAAATAAGGGAGCCTCTCTCCACCATGAAGCACCCTGTTGCAGGAAGTATTCCATTTACAAACAAACACAATCTCCCAGGGAGACAATGTGCTATTACTCATGCTTCCAGCAGAGATGGTTTTTTTGGAGAAATATATGTGTTTCTTCAAATCTGCTGAACAGGCCTATTAGGAACAAAGAGAGCCTGTGTCTACATTGAAAAAGCTAAATTGCCTGAAGTACTCCTTTCAAATATTAACTCAGCTGTCACAGGGAAACAATGAGCTGCACGGTACAGCTTCTAACATAGATGGTTTCCTTTTAGAGGTACGTGTGTTTCTTCAACTCACCTGCCTGTGTCTATCTGGGAAAAAGTGAGCCTATCCCAACCTTGAAAACCCTAAGCTGTAGGAAGTATTCCTATGCAAAGCCTTCTCAATTCTTACTGGGATACAATGTGGTGGATTCTCCTGCTTCTCACACAGATGTTTTCTGTCAAAAGACACATGTGTTTGTTCAAATTAGCCGGGGAGGCCTATTTGGAACAAACAACCCTTTGTTCCCCTTGCAAATTCTGAATGATGGGAAGAAATTCTTTTAAAATACTCATTTTTAACAGGGAAGCAATGTGCTAGATGTTGAAGATTGTAACATAGATAGTTTTCTTTGCAGAGACACTGATGTTTTTACAACTTAGCTCACAGGCCTACGTGGAAGATAGAGAGCCTATCTCCCTTTGAAAAACGTAAGTTGCCCAAAGTATTCCTTTTAAAATGAAACTCAATTCTCTGAGGGAAAGAATGTGCTATATGCTCCTGATTCTGACTCAAGTGGTTTCTTTTGACATACATGAGTTCCTTTAACTCTGCTGAAAGGGCCTATTTGGAACAAACAGCCTATCTCCACCTTGAATTTCAAAGATGCAGGAAGTACTGCTTTCAAAAACTTACTGGTTTTTACACGGGTAAACAATGAAGTACATGGCGAAGTTTGTAATCTAGTTGGTTTTCGTTTAGTGCTCCATGTGTTTCTTGAACTCATCTGAATAGGCCCATTTGGAACAAAGAGAGCCTACGTTCACTTTGAAAAATGTAATTTATAGGAAGTACTCCTATCAATAATTAACTCTCTTCTCAGAGGTATACTAGGTCCTAGATTCTATAGCTTGTATCACAGATAGTTTACTGTCAAGAGATAAATGTGTTTCTTCAACTTGCCTGAATAGGCCTATTTCAAAAAAAAGAGCTGATTTTCCCTTTGAAAAACCTAAGTCACAGGAAGTATTCCTTCAAAAACCAGCTCAATTCTCGCAGTGAAACAAGCTCCTAGATGCTGCAGTTTTGAACATAGATGGTTTTCTTTGGACAGATACATGTCTTTGTTCACCTCAGCTGAATAGACCTATTTGTTACAAAGAGAGCCTCTCTCCACCTTGAAAAACCTAAGTTGCCAAAGTGTTCATTTTCTATGTACTGAATACTCAGAGGGAAACAATGTGCTACATGTTGCAGCTTCTAGCATTGATGGTTTTCTGGAGATATAAATCTGTTTCTTCACATCAGCTGAATGGTCTTATTTGAAAAAAGGTAAACTTATCTCAACCTTGAAACATACGTTGCTGGAAAGTAGGACGTTCAGGAACATACTCCACTGTCACAGGGAAATAATGTGCTAGAAGCTCCTGCTTCTACTACAGATGATTTCCTTTCTAGAGATACATGTGTTTCTTCCAATTAGCTGAAAAGACCTAATTGAAAAAAGCGAGATTTCTCCACCTTCAAAATTCTCACTGGCAGAGAGTATTTCTTAGGAAAATTAACTACTCTCCATCAGAGAAACAACAGCAAGATACTGAAGCTTGTCACATAGACGGTTTTCTTTTCTTTGGAGAGATTTCTTTGCTCTTTCAACTCAGGTTCGTAGGCCTAGTTGGAACACAGAAAGCCAATCTCCACATTGAAAAACCTACGTTCCCATATGTATTCCTTTGAAAAACGAAATCCATTTTCATCAGAAAACAATGTACGAGATGCTGAGCTTCTACAATACATGGTTCTCTTGGAGAGATAAATGTGTTGCTTCAACTCAGCTGAATTTGCCTCTTTGGAACAATGTGATGTCATGTGAACCTTGGAAAACGTCCGTCGCGGGAAGTAGTCCTTGCAAAACCGTACTCAATTTTCTCAGGAGACAATGGGCTAGATGCTCCTATTTCTGAAACAGACGGTTTTCTTTCAAGTTATGCATGTGTTTCTTTAAATTAGCTGGCTAGGCCTATTTTGAACAAAGAGATCTTATCTCCATATTGAGAAACTGAAGTTGCTCTAGGTATTTCATTGACAAACTACACTCAATCTGACAAGGAAACAATGTGTTAGATATTCCTTCTGGTAACATAGATGGTTTTCTTCGGAGAGAAACACGTGTTTGTTCAAATCAGCTGAAAAGGCCTCCATGATACAAAGGGAGCCTATCTCCATCCTGAAAAACCTAAGTTGCAAGAAGTATTCCTTTTAAATCTACTGACTACTCACATGGAAACAATATGCTAGATGCTGCAGCTTGTAGTTAGACGGTTTTCTTTGGAGAGACACATGTGTTTCTTCACCTCAGCTGAATTGACCTGTTTTGAACCAAGAGAGTCTACCTCCACCTTGAAAATCCTAACTTGCAGGAAGTATTTCTTTGAAAAAACTGGCAAAAGTCTCCCAGGGTGACAATGTTCTTATTCTCCAGGGTCAAACAGAGATGGTTTTCTTTCAGGAGATACATGTGTTCCTTTAAGTCATATAGAAAGGCCTATTTTGTAACAAAGAGCCCATATCCACATTGAATGACCTATGTTGCAGGAGGAATTCCTTTCCAAATCTATCTCGGTTCTCACAGGGAAGCAATGTGCTAGATGTTGCTGCTTGTAACATATAATGTTTCTTGGGAGAGATCCCTTTGTCTTCAACTCAGCTGAACAGGCCAACGTAGAAAAAAGGGAGCCTATCTCCACCGTGAGAAACCATGCTGCAGGAAGTATTCCAATCAAAAACAAACTTATCTCACAGGGAAACAATGTGCTACCATTCCTGCTTCCAACAGAGATGGTGTTCTTTCGAGAGGTATGTGTGTTTCTTGAAATCTGCGGAATAGGCCTATTGGAAAAAAAGTGATCCTATGTCTACATTGAAAGACCTAAACTGCCTGAAGTACTCCTTTCAAATAGTAACTCAGCTCTCTCACAGAATCAATGTGCTACATGCTGCAGCGTCTAATCTAGATGGTTTCCTTTTAGAGATACATGTGTTTCTTCAATTCACCTGATTGTGTGTATTGGGAACAAAGTGAGCCAACCCACCCTTGGAAAACGTAAGTTGCAGGAAGTCTTTCTTTGACAAACTTACTAAATTCTCACAGGGAAACAATGCCCGAATATTCCTGCTTCCAACAGAGATGGCTTTCTTTGGAGAGATATATGTGTTTCTTCAAATGTGCTGAATAGGCCTACTTGGAACAAAGTGTGCCTATCTCTACATTGAAAATCCTCAGTTGCCCGAAGTACTCCTTTCAAGTACAAACTCAGATCTCACAGAGAAACCATGTGCTACATGCTGCAGCTTCTAATCCCGATGGTTTCCTTTTAGAAATACAGGTGTTTCTTCAATTCACATGAAGGTGTGTATTGGGAACAAAGTGAGTCAACCCAACCTTGGAAAACGTAAATTGCAGGAAGTATTCCCTTGCAAAACCTATTCAATTCGAAGTTGGAAACAATATGGGGGATGCTCCTTCTTCCACAGAGATGTTTTCTTTGAGAGACACACGTGTTTCTTCAAGTTAGCTGGACAGGCCTATTTGCTTACTGACTGTAACATATAAGATTTCTTTGGAGAGATACATGTGTTTCTTCAATGCAGCTGAAAAATGCCAATGTGGAAATAAGGGAGCCTCTCTCCACCATGAAGCACCCTGTTGCAGGAAGTATTCCATTTACAAACAAACACAATCTCCCAGGGAGACAATGTGCTATTACTCATGCTTCCAGCAGAGATGGTTTTTTTGGAGAAATATATGTGTTTCTTCAAATCTGCTGAACAGGCCTATTAGGAACAAAGAGAGCCTGTGTCTACATTGAAAAAGCTAAATTGCCTGAAGTACTCCTTTCAAATATTAACTCAGCTGTCACAGGGAAACAATGAGCTGCACGGTACAGCTTCTAACATAGATGGTTTCCTTTTAGAGGTACGTGTGTTTCTTCAACTCACCTGCCTGTGTCTATCTGGAAAAAAGTGAGCCTATCCCAACCTTGAAAACCCTAAGCTGTAGGAAGTATTCCTATGCAAAGCCTTCTCAATTCTTACTGGGATACAATGTGGTGGATTCTCCTGCTTCTCACACAGATTTTTTCTGTCAAAAGACACATGTGTTTGTTCAAATTAGCTGGGGAGGCCTATTTGGAACAAACAACCCTTTGTTCCCCTTGCAAATTCTGAATGATGGGAAGAAATTCTTTTAAAATACTCATTTTTAACAGGGAAGCAATGTGCTAGATGTTGAAGATTGTAACATAGATAGTTTTCTTTGCAGAGACACTGATGTTTTTACAACTTAGCTCACAGGCCTACGTGGAAGATAGAGAGCCTATCTCCCTTTGAAAAACGTAAGTTGCCCAAAGTATTCCTTTTAAAATGAAACTCAATTCTCTGAGGGAAAGAATGTGCTATATGCTCCTGATTCTGACTCAAGTGGTTTCTTTTGAGATACATGAGTTCCTTTAACTCTGCTGAAAGGGCCTATTTGGAACAAACAGCCTATCTCCACCTTGAATTTCAAAGATGCAGGAAGTACTGCTTTCAAAAACTTACTGGTTTTTACACGGGTAAACAATGAAGTACATGGCGAAGTTTGTAATCTAGTTGGTTTTCGTTTAGTGCTCCATGTGTTTCTTGAACTCATCTGAATAGGCCCATTTGGAACAAAGAGAGCCTACGTTCACTTTGAAAAATGTAATTTATAGGAAGTACTCCTATCAATAATTAACTCTCTTCTCAGAGGTATACTAGGTCCTAGATTCTATAGCTTGTATCACAGATAGTTTACTGTCAAGAGATAAATGTGTTTCTTCAACTTGCCTGAATAGGCCTATTTCAAAAAAAAGAGCTGATTTTCCCTTTGAAAAACCTAAGTCACAGGAAGTATTCCTTCAAAAACCAGCTCAATTCTCGCAGTGAAACAAGCTCCTAGATGCTGCAGTTTTGAACATAGATGGTTTTCTTTGGACAGATACATGTCTTTGTTCACCTCAGCTGAATAGACCTATTTGTTACAAAGAGAGCCTCTCTCCACCTTGAAAAACCTAAGTTGCCAAAGTGTTCATTTTCTATGTACTGAATACTCAGAGGGAAACAATGTGCTACATGTTGCAGCTTCTAGCATTGATGGTTTTCTGGAGATATAAATCTGTTTCTTCACATCAGCTGAATGGTCTTATTTGAAAAAAGGTAAACTTATCTCAACCTTGAAACATACGTTGCTGGAAAGTAGGACGTTCAGGAACATACTCCACTGTCACAGGGAAATAATGTGCTAGAAGCTCCTGCTTCTACTACAGATGATTTCCTTTCTAGAGATACATGTGTTTCTTCCAATTAGCTGAAAAGACCTAATTGAAAAAAGCGAGATTTCTCCACCTTCAAAATTCTCACTGGCAGAGAGTATTTCTTAGGAAAATTAACTACTCTCCATCAGAGAAACAACAGCAAGATACTGAAGCTTGTCACACAGACGGTTTTCTTTTCTTTGGAGAGATTTCTTTGCTCTTTCAACTCAGGTTCGTAGGCCTAGTTGGAACACAGAAAGCCAATCTCCACATTGAAAAACCTACGTTCCCATATGTATTCCTTTGAAAAACGAAATCCATTTTCATCAGAAAACAATGTACGAGATGCTGAGCTTCTACAATACATGGTTCTCTTGGAGAGATAAATGTGTTGCTTCAACTCAGCTGAATTTGCCTCTTTGGAACAATGTGATGTCATGTGAACCTTGGAAAACGTCCGTCGCGGGAAGTAGTCCTTGCAAAACCGTACTCAATTTTCTCAGGAGACAATGGGCTAGATGCTCCTATTTCTGAAACAGACGGTTTTCTTTCAAGTTATGCATGTGTTTCTTTAAATTAGCTGGCTAGGCCTATTTTGAACAAAGAGATCTTATCTCCATATTGAGAAACTGAAGTTGCTCTAGGTATTTCATTGACAAACTACACTCAATCTGACAAGGAAACAATGTGTTAGATATTCCTTCTGGTAACATAGATGGTTTTCTTCGGAGAGAAACACGTGTTTGTTCAAATCAGCTGAAAAGGCCTCCATGATACAAAGGGAGCCTATCTCCATCCTGAAAAATCTAAGTTGCAAGAAGTATTCCTTTTAAATCTACTGACTACTCACATGGAAACAATATGCTAGATGCTGCAGCTTGTAGTTAGACGGTTTTCTTTGGAGAGACACATGTGTTTCTTCACCTCAGCTGAATTGACCTGTTTTGAACCAAGAGAGTCTACCTCCACCTTGAAAATCCTAACTTGCAGGAAGTATTTCTTTGAAAAAACTGGCAAAAGTCTCCCAGGGTGACAATGTTCTTATTCTCCAGGGTCAAACAGAGATGGTTTTCTTTCAGGAGATACATGTGTTCCTTTAAGTCATATAGAAAGGCCTATTTTGTAACAAAGAGCCCATATCCACATTGAATGACCTATGTTGCAGGAGGAATTCCTTTCCAAATCTATCTCGGTTCTCACAGGGAAGCAATGTGCTAGATGTTGCTGCTTGTAACATATAATGTTTCTTGGGAGAGATCCCTTTGTCTTCAACTCAGCTGAACAGGCCAACGTAGAAAAAAGGGAGCCTATCTCCACCGTGAGAAACCATGCTGCAGGAAGTATTCCAATCAAAAACAAACTTATCTCACAGGGAAACAATGTGCTACCATTCCTGCTTCCAACAGAGATGGTGTTCTTTCGAGAGGTATGTGTGTTTCTTGAAATCTGCGGAATAGGCCTATTGGAAACAAAGTGAGCCTATGTCTACATTGAAAGACCTAAACTGCCTGAAGTACTCCTTTCAAATAGTAACTCAGCTCTCTCACAGAATCAATGTGCTACATGCTGCAGCGTCTAATCTAGATGGTTTCCTTTTAGAGATACATGTGTTTCTTCAATTCACCTGATTGTGTGTATTGGGAACAAAGTGAGCCAACCCACCCTTGGAAAACGTAAGTTGCAGGAAGTCTTTCTTTGACAAACTTACTAAATTCTCACAGGGAAACAATGCCCGAATATTCCTGCTTCCAACAGAGATGGCTTTCTTTGGAGAGATATATGTGTTTCTTCAAATGTGCTGAATAGGCCTACTTGGAACAAAGTGTGCCTATCTCTACATTGAAAATCCTCAGTTGCCCGAAGTACTCCTTTCAAGTACTAACTCAGATCTCACAGAGAAACCATGTGCTACATGCTGCAGCTTCTAATCCCGATGGTTTCCTTTTAGAAATACATGTGTTTCTTCAATTCACATGAAGGTGTGTATTGGGAACAAAGTGAGTCAACCCAACCTTGGAAAACGTAAATTGCAGGAAGTATTCCCTTGCAAAACCTATTCAATTCGAAGTTGGAAACAATATGGGGGATGCTCCTTCTTCCACAGAGATGTTTTCTTTGAGAGACACACGTGTTTCTTCAAGTTAGCTGGACAGGCCTATTTGCTTACTGACTGTAACATATAAGATTTCTTTGGAGAGATACATGTGTTTCTTCAATGCAGCTGAAAAATGCCAATGTGGAAATAAGGGAGCCTCTCTCCACCATGAAGCACCCTGTTGCAGGAAGTATTCCATTTACAAACAAACACAATCTCCCAGGGAGACAATGTGCTATTACTCATGCTTCCAGCAGAGATGGTTTTTTTGGAGAAATATATGTGTTTCTTCAAATCTGCTGAACAGGCCTATTAGGAACAAAGAGAGCCTATGTCTACATTGAAAAAGCTAAATTGCCTGAAGTACTCCTTTCAAATATTAACTCAGCTGTCACAGGGAAACAATGAGCTGCACGGTACAGCTTCTAACATAGATGGTTTCCTTTTAGAGGTACGTGTGTTTCTTCAACTCACCTGCCTGTGTCTATCTGGAAAAAAGTGAGCCTATCCCAACCTTGAAAACCCTAAGCTGTAGGAAGTATTCCTATGCAAAGCCTTCTCAATTCTTACTGGGATACAATGTGGTGGATTCTCCTGCTTCTCACACAAATGTTTTCTGTCAAAAGACACATGTGTTTGTTCAAATTAGCCGGGGAGGCCTATTTGGAACAAACAATCCTTTGTTCCCCTTGCAAATTCTGAATGGTGGGAAGAAATTCTTTTAAAATACTCATTTTTAACAGGGAAGCAATGTGCTAGATGTTGAAGATTGTAACATAGATAGTTTTCTTTGCAGAGACACTGATGTTTTTACAACTTAGCTCACAGGCCTACGTGGAAGATAGAGAGCCTATCTCCCTTTGAAAAATGTAAGTTGCCCAAAGTATTCCTTTTAAAATGAAACTCAATTCTCTGAGGGAAAGAATGTGCTATATGCTCCTGATTCTGACTCAAGTGGTTTCTTTTGAGATACATGAGTTCCTTTAACTCTGCTGAAAGGGCCTATTTGGAACAAACAGCCTATCTCCACCTTGAATTTCAAAGATGCAGGAAGTACTGCTTTCAAAAACTTACTGGTTTTTACACGGGTAAACAATGAAGTACATGGCGAAGTTTGTAATCTAGTTGGTTTTCGTTTAGTGCTCCATGTGTTTCTTGAACTCATCTGAATAGGCCCATTTGGAACAAAGAGAGCCTACGTTCACTTTGAAAAATGTAATTTATAGGAAGTACTCCTATCAATAATTAACTCTCTTCTCAGAGGTATACTAGGTCCTAGATTCTATAGCTTGTATCACAGATAGTTTACTGTCAAGAGATAAATGTGTTTCTTCAACTTGCCTGAATAGGCCTATTTCAAAAAAAAAGAGCTGATTTTCCCTTTGAAAAACCTAAGTCACAGGAAGTATTCCTTCAAAAACCAGCTCAATTCTCGCAGTGAAACAAGCTCCTAGATGCTGCAGTTTTGAACATAGATGGTTTTCTTTGGACAGATACATGTCTTTGTTCACCTCAGCTGAATAGACCTATTTGTTACAAAGAGAGCCTCTCTCCACCTTGAAAAACCTAAGTTGCCAAAGTGTTCATTTTCTATGTACTGAATACTCAGAGGGAAACAATGTGCTACATGTTGCAGCTTCTAGCATTGATGGTTTTCTGGAGATATAAATCTGTTTCTTCACATCAGCTGAATGGTCTTATTTGAAAAAAGGTAAACTTATCTCAACCTTGAAACATACGTTGCTGGAAAGTAGGACGTTCAGGAACATACTCCACTGTCACAGGGAAATAATGTGCTAGAAGCTCCTGCTTCTACTACAGATGATTTCCTTTCTAGAGATACATGTGTTTCTTCCAATTAGCTGAAAAGACCTAATTGAAAAAAGCGAGATTTCTCCACCTTCAAAATTCTCACTGGCAGAGAGTATTTCTTAGGAAAATTAACTACTCTCCATCAGAGAAACAACAGCAAGATACTGAAGCTTGTCACATAGACGGTTGTCTTTTCTTTGGAGAGATTTCTTTGCTCTTTCAACTCAGGTTCGTAGGCCTAGTTGGAACACAGAAAGCCAATCTCCACATTGAAAAACCTACGTTCCCATATGTATTCCTTTGAAAAACGAAATCCATTTTCATCAGAAAACAATGTACGAGATGCTGAGCTTCTACAATACATGGTTCTCTTGGAGAGATAAATGTGTTGCTTCAACTCAGCTGAATTTGCCTCTTTGGAACAATGTGATGTCATGTGAACCTTGGAAAACGTCCGTCGCGGGAAGTAGTCCTTGCAAAACCGTACTCAATTTTCTCAGGAGACAATGGGCTAGATGCTCCTATTTCTGAAACAGACGGTTTTCTTTCAAGTTATGCATGTGTTTCTTTAAATTAGCTGGCTAGGCCTATTTTGAACAAAGAGATCTTATCTCCATATTGAGAAACTGAAGTTGCTCTAGGTATTTCATTGACAAACTACACTCAATCTGACAAGGAAACAATGTGTTAGATATTCCTTCTGGTAACATAGATGGTTTTCTTCGGAGAGAAACACGTGTTTGTTCAAATCAGCTGAAAAGGCCTCCATGATACAAAGGGAGCCTATCTCCATCCTGAAAAACCTAAGTTGCAAGAAGTATTCCTTTTAAATCTACTGACTACTCACATGGAAACAATATGCTAGATGCTGCAGCTTGTAGTTAGATGGTTTTCTTTGGAGAGACACATGTGTTTCTTCACCTCAGCTGAATTGACCTGTTTTGAACCAAGAGAGTCTACCTCCACCTTGAAAATCCTAACTTGCAGGAAGTATTTCTTTGAAAAAACTGGCAAAAGTCTCCCAGGGTGACAATGTTCTTATTCTCCAGGGTCAAACAGAGATGGTTTTCTTTCAGGAGATACATGTGTTCCTTTAAGTCATATAGAAAGGCCTATTTTGTAACAAAGAGCCCATATCCACATTGAATGACCTATGTTGCAGGAGGAATTCCTTTCCAAATCTATCTCGGTTCTCACAGGGAAGCAATGTGCTAGATGTTGCTGCTTGTAACATATAATGTTTCTTGGGAGAGATCCCTTTGTCTTCAACTCAGCTGAACAGGCCAACGTAGAAAAAAGGGAGCCTATCTCCACCGTGAGAAACCATGCTGCAGGAAGTATTCCAATCAAAAACAAACTTATCTCACAGGGAAACAATGTGCTACCATTTCTGCTTCCAACAGAGATGGTGTTCTTTCGAGAGGTATGTGTGTTTCTTGAAATCTGCGGAATAGGCCTATTGGAAATAAAGTGAGCCTATGTCTACATTGAAAGACCTAAACTGCCTGAAGTACTCCTTTCAAATAGTAACTCAGCTCTCTCACAGAATCAATGTGCTACATGCTGCAGCGTCTAATCTAGATGGTTTCCTTTTAGAGATACATGTGTTTCTTCAATTCACCTGATTGTGTGTATTGGGAACAAAGAGAGCCAACCCACCCTTGGAAAACGTAAGTTGCAGGAAGTCTTTCTTTGACAAACTTACTAAATTCTCACAGGGAAACAATGCCCGAATATTCCTGCTTCCAACAGAGATGGCTTTCTTTGGAGAGATATATGTGTTTCTTCAAATGTGCTGAATAGGCCTACTTGGAACAAAGTGTGCCTATCTCTACATTGAAAATCCTCAGTTGCCCGAAGTACTCCTTTCAAGTACTAACTCAGATCTCACAGAGAAACCATGTGCTACATGCTGCAGCTTCTAATCCCGATGGTTTCCTTTTAGAAATACATGTGTTTCTTCAATTCACATGAAGGTGTGTATTGGGAACAAAGTGAGTCAACCCAACCTTGGAAAACGTAAATTGCAGGAAGTATTCCCTTGCAAAACCTATTCAATTCGAAGTTGGAAACAATATGGGGGATGCTCCTTCTTCCACAGAGATGTTTTCTTTGAGAGACACACGTGTTTCTTCAAGTTAGCTTGACAGGCCTATTTGCTTACTGACTGTAACATATAAGATTTCTTTGGAGAGATACATGTGTTTCTTCAATGCAGCTGAAAAATGCCAATGTGGAAATAAGGGAGCCTCTCTCCACCATGAAGCACCCTGTTGCAGGAAGTATTCCATTTACAAACAAACACAATCTCCCAGGGAGACAATGTGCTATTACTCATGCTTCCAGCAGAGATGGTTTTTTTGGAGAAATATATGTGTTTCTTCAAATCTGCTGAACAGGCCTATTAGGAACAAAGAGAGCCTATGTCTACATTGAAAAAGCTAAATTGCCTGAAGTACTCCTTTCAAATATTAACTCAGCTGTCACAGGGAAACAATGAGCTGCACGGTACAGCTTCTAACATAGATGGTTTCCTTTTAGAGGTACGTGTGTTTCTTCAACTCACCTGCCTGTGTCTATCTGGAAAAAAGTGAGCCTATCCCTACCTTGAAAACCCTAAGCTGTAGGAAGTATTCCTATGCAAACCCTTCTCAATTCTTACTGGGATACAATGTGGTGGATTCTCCTGCTTCTCACACAGATGTTTTCTGTCAAAAGACACATGTGTTTGTTCAAATTAGCCGGGGAGGCCTATTTGGAACAAACAACCCTTTGTTCCCCTTGCAAATTCTGAATGGTGGGAAGAAATTCTTTTAAAATACTCATTTTTAACAGGGAAGCAATGTGCTAGATGTTGAAGATTGTAACATAGATAGTTTTCTTTGCAGAGACACTGATGTTTTTACAACTTAGCTCACAGGCCTACGTGGAAGATAGAGAGCCTATCTCCCTTTGAAAAACGTAAGTTGCCCAAAGTATTCCTTTTAAAATGAAACTCAATTCTCTGAGGGAAAGAATGTGCTATATGCTCCTGATTCTGACTCAAGTGGTTTCTTTTGAGATACATGAGTTCCTTTAACTCTGCTGAAAGGGCCTATTTGGAACAAACAGCCTATCTCCACCTTGAATTTCAAAGATGCAGGAAGTACTGCTTTCAAAAACTTACTGGTTTTTACACGGGTAAACAATGAAGTACATGGCGAAGTTTGTAATCTAGTTGGTTTTCGTTTAGTGCTCCATGTGTTTCTTGAACTCATCTGAATAGGCCCATTTGGAACAAAGAGAGCCTACGTTCACTTTGAAAAATGTAATTTATAGGAAGTACTCCTATCAATAATTAACTCTCTTCTCAGAGGTATACTAGGTCCTAGATTCTATAGCTTGTATCACAGATAGTTTACTGTCAAGAGATAAATGTGTTTCTTCAACTTGCCTGAATAGGCCTATTTCAAAAAAAAGAGCTGATTTTCCCTTTGAAAAACCTAAGTCACAGGAAGTATTCCTTCAAAAACCAGCTCAATTCTCGCAGTGAAACAAGCTCCTAGATGCTGCAGTTTTGAACATAGATGGTTTTCTTTGGACAGATACATGTCTTTGTTCACCTCAGCTGAATAGACCTATTTGTTACAAAGAGAGCCTCTCTCCACCTTGAAAAACCTAAGTTGCCAAAGTGTTCATTTTCTATGTACTGAATACTCAGAGGGAAACAATGTGCTACATGTTGCAGCTTCTAGCATTGATGGTTTTCTGGAGATATAAATCTGTTTCTTCACATCAGCTGAATGGTCTTATTTGAAAAAAGGTAAACTTATCTCAACCTTGAAACATACGTTGCTGGAAAGTAGGACGTTCAGGAACATACTCCACTGTCACAGGGAAATAATGTGCTAGAAGCTCCTGCTTCTACTACAGATGATTTCCTTTCTAGAGATACATGTGTTTCTTCCAATTAGCTGAAAAGACCTAATTGAAAAAAGCGAGATTTCTCCACCTTCAAAATTCTCACTGGCAGAGAGTATTTCTTAGGAAAATTAACTACTCTCCATCAGAGAAACAACAGCAAGATACTGAAGCTTGTCACACAGACGGTTTTCTTTTCTTTGGAGAGATTTCTTTGCTCTTTCAACTCAGGTTCGTAGGCCTAGTTGGAACACAGAAAGCCAATCTCCACATTGAAAAACCTACGTTCCCATATGTATTCCTTTGAAAAACGAAATCCATTTTCATCAGAAAACAATGTACGAGATGCTGAGCTTCTACAATACATGGTTCTCTTGGAGAGATAAATGTGTTGCTTCAACTCAGCTGAATTTGCCTCTTTGGAACAATGTGATCTCATGTGAACCTTGGAAAACGTCCGTCGCGGGAAGTAGTCCTTGCAAAACCGTACTCAATTTTCTCAGGAGACAATGGGCTAGATGCTCCTATTTCTGAAACAGACGGTTTTCTTTCAAGTTATGCATGTGTTTCTTTAAATTAGCTGGCTAGGCCTATTTTGAACAAAGAGATTTTATCTCCATATTGAGAAACTGAAGTTGCTCTAGGTATTTCATTGACAAACTACACTCAATCTGACAAGGAAACAATGTGTTAGATATTCCTTCTGGTAACATAGATGGTTTTCTTCGGAGAGAAACACGTGTTTGTTCAAATCAGCTGAAAAGGCCTCCATGATACAAAGGGAGCCTATCTCCATCCTGAAAAACCTAAGTTGCAAGAAGTATTCCTTTTAAATCTACTGACTACTCACATGGAAACAATATGCTAGATGCTGCAGCTTGTAGTTAGACGGTTTTCTTTGGAGAGACACATGTGTTTCTTCACCTCAGCTGAATTGACCTGTTTTGAACCAAGAGAGTCTACCTCCACCTTGAAAATCCTAACTTGCAGGAAGTATTTCTTTGAAAAAACTGGCAAAAGTCTCCCAGGGTGACAATGTTCTTATTCTCCAAGGTCAAACAGAGATGGTTTTCTTTCAGGAGATACATGTGTTCCTTTAAGTCATATAGAAAGGCCTATTTTGTAACAAAGAGCCCATATCCACATTGAATGACCTATGTTGCAGGAGGAATTCCTTTCCAAATCTATCTCGGTTCTCACAGGGAAGCAATGTGCTAGATGTTGCTGCTTGTAACATATAATGTTTCTTGGGAGAGATCCCTTTGTCTTCAACTCAGCTGAACAGGCCAACGTAGAAAAAAGGGAGCCTATCTCCACCGTGAGAAACCATGCTGCAGGAAGTATTCCAATCAAAAACAAACTTATCTCACAGGGAAACAATGTGCTACCATTCCTGCTTCCAACAGAGATGGTGTTCTTTCGAGAGGTATGTGTGTTTCTTGAAATCTGCGGAATAGGCCTATTGGAAACAAAGTGAGCCTATGTCTACATTGAAAGACCTAAACTGCCTGAAGTACTCCTTTCAAATAGTAACTCAGCTCTCTCACAGAATCAATGTGCTACATGCTGCAGCGTCTAATCTAGATGGTTTCCTTTTAGAGATACATGTGTTTCTTCAATTCACCTGATTGTGTGTATTGGGAACAAAGTGAGCCAACCCACCCTTGGAAAACGTAAGTTGCAGGAAGTCTTTCTTTGACAAACTTACTAAATTCTCACAGGGAAACAATGCCCGAATATTCCTGCTTCCAACAGAGATGGCTTTCTTTGGAGAGATATATGTGTTTCTTCAAATGTGCTGAATAGGCCTACTTGGAACAAAGTGTGCCTATCTCTACATTGAAAATCCTCAGTTGCCCGAAGTACTCCTTTCAAGTACTAACTCAGATCTCACAGAGAAACCATGTGCTACATGCTGCAGCTTCTAATCCCGATGGTTTCCTTTTAGAAATACATGTGTTTCTTCAATTCACATGAAGTTGTGTATTGGGAACAAAGTGAGTCAACCCAACCTTGGAAAACGTAAATTGCAGGAAGTATTCCCTTGCAAAACCTATTCAATTCGAAGTTGGAAACAATATGGGGGATGCTCCTTCTTCCACAGAGATGTTTTCTTTGAGAGACACACGTGTTTCTTCAAGTTAGCTGGACAGGCCTATTTGCTTACTGACTGTAACATATAAGATTTCTTTGGAGAGATACATGTGTTTCTTCAATGCAGCTGAAAAATGCCAATGTGGAAATAAGGGAGCCTCTCTCCACCATGAAGCACCCTGTTGCAGGAAGTATTCCATTTACAAACAAACACAATCTCCCAGGGAGACAATGTGCTATTACTCATGCTTCCAGCAGAGATGGTTTTTTTGGAGAAATATATGTGTTTCTTCAAATCTGCTGAACAGGCCTATTAGGAACAAAGAGAGCCTATGTCTACATTGAAAAAGCTAAATTGCCTGAAGTACTCCTTTCAAATATTAACTCAGCTGTCACAGGGAAACAATGAGCTGCACGGTACAGCTTCTAACATAGATGGTTTCCTTTTAGAGGTACGTGTGTTTCTTCAACTCACCTGCCTGTGTCTATCTGGAAAAAAGTGAGCCTATCCCAACCTTGAAAACCCTAAGCTGTAGGAAGTATTCCTATGCAAACCCTTCTCAATTCT
The DNA here is from genome assembly GCF_047511655.1 of Castor canadensis. NCBI lineage: Eukaryota > Metazoa > Chordata > Mammalia > Rodentia > Castoridae > Castor > Castor canadensis. Next base: position 33,319,164 of record NC_133402.1, on the reverse strand, counting down.
TACTGGGATACAATGTGGTGGATTCTCCTGCTTCTCACACAGATGTTTTCTGTCAAAAGACACATGTGTTTGTTCAAATTAGCCGGGGAGGCCTATTTGGAACAAACAACCCTTTGTTCCCCTTGCAAATTCTGAATGGTGGGAAGAAATTCTTTTAAAATACTCATTTTTAACAGGGAAGCAATGTGCTAGATGTTGAAGATTGTAACATAGATAGTTTTCTTTGCAGAGACACTGATGTTTTTACAACTTAGCTCACAGGCCTACGTGGAAGATAGAGAGCCTATCTCCCTTTGAAAAACGTAAGTTGCCCAAAGTATTCCTTTTAAAATGAAACTCAATTCTCTGAGGGAAAGAATGTGCTATATGCTCCTGATTCTGACTCAAGTGGTTTCTTTTGAGATACATGAGTTCCTTTAACTCTGCTGAAAGGGCCTATTTGGAACAAACAGCCTATCTCCACCTTGAATTTCAAAGATGCAGGAAGTACTGCTTTCAAAAACTTACTGGTTTTTACACGGGTAAACAATGAAGTACATGGCGAAGTTTGTAATCTAGTTGGTTTTCGTTTAGTGCTCCATGTGTTTCTTGAACTCATCTGAATAGGCCCATTTGGAACAAAGAGAGCCTACGTTCACTTTGAAAAATGTAATTTATAGGAAGTACTCCTATCAATAATTAACTCTCTTCTCAGAGGTATACTAGGTCCTAGATTCTATAGCTTGTATCACAGATAGTTTACTGTCAAGAGATAAATGTGTTTCTTCAACTTGCCTGAATAGGCCTATTTCAAAAAAAAGAGCTGATTTTCCCTTTGAAAAACCTAAGTCACAGGAAGTATTCCTTCAAAAACCAGCTCAATTCTCGCAGTGAAACAAGCTCCTAGATGCTGCAGTTTTGAACATAGATGGTTTTCTTTGGACAGATACATGTCTTTGTTCACCTCAGCTGAATAGACCTATTTGTTACAAAGAGAGCCTCTCTCCACCTTGAAAAACCTAAGTTGCCAAAGTGTTCATTTTCTATGTACTGAATACTCAGAGGGAAACAATGTGCTACATGTTGCAGCTTCTAGCATTGATGGTTTTCTGGAGATATAAATCTGTTTCTTCACATCAGCTGAATGGTCTTATTTGAAAAAAGGTAAACTTATCTCAACCTTGAAACATACGTTGCTGGAAAGTAGGACGTTCAGGAACATACTCCACTGTCACAGGGAAATAATGTGCTAGAAGCTCCTGCTTCTACTACAGATGATTTCCTTTCTAGAGATACATGTGTTTCTTCCAATTAGCTGAAAAGACCTAATTGAAAAAAGCGAGATTTCTCCACCTTCAAAATTCTCACTGGCAGAGAGTATTTCTTAGGAAAATTAACTACTCTCCATCAGAGAAACAACAGCAAGATACTGAAGCTTGTCACACAGACAGTTTTCTTTTCTTTGGAGAGATTTCTTTGCTCTTTCAACTCAGGTTCGTAGGCCTAGTTGGAACACAGAAAGCCAATCTCCACATTGAAAAACCTACGTTCCCATATGTATTCCTTTGAAAAACGAAATCCATTTTCATCAGAAAACAATGTACGAGATGCTGAGCTTCTACAATACATGGTTCTCTTGGAGAGATAAATGTGTTGCTTCAACTCAGCTGAATTTGCCTCTTTGGAACAATGTGATGTCATGTGAACCTTGGAAAACGTCCGTCGCGGGAAGTAGTCCTTGCAAAACCGTACTCAATTTTCTCAGGAGACAATGGGCTAGATGCTCCTATTTCTGAAACAGACGGTTTTCTTTCAAGTTATGCATGTGTTTCTTTAAATTAGCTGGCTAGGCCTATTTTGAACAAAGAGATCTTATCTCCATATTGAGAAACTGAAGTTGCTCTAGGTATTTCATTGACAAACTACACTCAATCTGACAAGGAAACAATGTGTTAGATATTCCTTCTGGTAACATAGATGGTTTTCTTCGGAGAGAAACACGTGTTTGTTCAAATCAGCTGAAAAGGCCTCCATGATACAAAGGGAGCCTATCTCCATCCTGAAAAACCTAAGTTGCAAGAAGTATTCCTTTTAAATCTACTGACTACTCACATGGAAACAATATGCTAGATGCTGCAGCTTGTAGTTAGACGGTTTTCTTTGGAGAGACACATGTGTTTCTTCACCTCAGCTGAATTGACCTGTTTTGAACCAAGAGAGTCTACCTCCACCTTGAAAATCCTAACTTGCAGGAAGTATTTCTTTGAAAAAACTGGCAAAAGTCTCCCAGGGTGACAATGTTCTTATTCTCCAGGGTCAAACAGAGATGGTTTTCTTTCAGGAGATACATGTGTTCCTTTAAGTCATATAGAAAGGCCTATTTTGTAACAAAGAGCCCATATCCACATTGAATGACCTATGTTGCAGGAGGAATTCCTTTCCAAATCTATCTCGATTCTCACAGGGAAGCAATGTGCTAGATGTTGCTGCTTGTAACATATAATGTTTCTTGGGAGAGATCCCTTTGTCTTCAACTCAGCTGAACAGGCCAACGTAGAAAAAAGGGAGCCTATCTCCACCGTGAGAAACCATGCTGCAGGAAGTATTCCAATCAAAAACAAACTTATCTCACGGGGAAACAATGTGCTACCATTCCTGCTTCCAACAGAGATGGTGTTCTTTCGAGAGGTATGTGTGTTTCTTGAAATCTGCGGAATAGGCCTATTGGAAACAAAGTGAGCCTATGTCTACATTGAAAGACCTAAACTGCCTGAAGTACTCCTTTCAAATAGTAACTCAGCTCTCTCACAGAATCAATGTGCTACATGCTGCAGCGTCTAATCTAGATGGTTTCCTTTTAGAGATACATGTGTTTCTTCAATTCACCTGATTGTGTGTATTGGGAACAAAGTGAGCCAACCCACCCTTGGAAAACGTAAGTTGCAGGAAGTCTTTCTTTGACAAACTTACTAAATTCTCACAGGGAAACAATGCCCGAATATTCCTGCTTCCAACAGAGATGGCTTTCTTTGGAGAGATATATGTGTTTCTTCAAATGTGCTGAATAGGCCTACTTGGAACAAAGTGTGCCTATCTCTACATTGAAAATCCTCAGTTGCCCGAAGTACTCCTTTCAAGTACTAACTCAGATCTCACAGAGAAACCATGTGCTACATGCTGCAGCTTCTAATCCCGATGGTTTCCTTTTAGAAATACAGGTGTTTCTTCAATTCACATGAAGGTGTGTATTGGGAACAAAGTGAGTCAACCCAACCTTGGAAAACGTAAATTGCAGGAAGTATTCCCTTGCAAAACCTATTCAATTCGAAGTTGGAAACAATATGGGGGATGCTCCTTCTTCCACAGAGATGTTTTCTTTGAGAGACACACGTGTTTCTTCAAGTTAGCTGGACAGGCCTATTTGCTTACTGACTGTAACATATAAGATTTCTTTGGAGAGATACATGTGTTTCTTCAATGCAGCTGAAAAATGCCAATGTGGAAATAAGGGAGCCTCTCTCCACCATGAAGCACCCTGTTGCAGGAAGTATTCCATTTACAAACAAACACAATCTCCCAGGGAGACAATGTGCTATTACTCATGCTTCCAGCAGAGATGGTTTTTTTGGAGAAATATATGTGTTTCTTCAAATCTGCTGAACAGGCCTATTAGGAACAAAGAGAGCCTATGTCTACATTGAAAAAGCTAAATTGCCTGAAGTACTCCTTTCAAATATTAACTCAGCTGTCAGAGGGAAACAATGAGCTGCACGGTACAGCTTCTAACATAGATGGTTTCCTTTTAGAGGTACGTGTGTTTCTTCAACTCACCTGCCTGTGTCTATCTGGAAAAAAGTGAGCCTATCCCTACCTTGAAAACCCTAAGCTGTAGGAAGTATTCCTATGCAAACCCTTCTCAATTCTTACTGGGATACAATGTGGTGGATTCTCCTGCTTCTCACACAGATGTTTTCTGTCAAAAGACACATGTGTTTGTTCAAATTAGCCGGGGAGGCCTATTTGGAACAAACAACCCTTTGTTCCCCTTGCAAATTCTGAATGGTGGGAAGAAATTCTTTTAAAATACTCATTTTTAACAGGGAAGCAATGTGCTAGATGTTGAAGATTGTAACATAGATAGTTTTCTTTGCAGAGACACTGATGTTTTTACAACTTAGCTCACAGGCCTACGTGGAAGATAGAGAGCCTATCTCCCTTTGAAAAACGTAAGTTGCCCAAAGTATTCCTTTTAAAATGAAACTCAATTCTCTGAGGGAAAGAATGTGCTATATGCTCCTGATTCTGACTCAAGTGGTTTCTTTTGAGATACATGAGTTCCTTTAACTCTGCTGAAAGGGCCTATTTGGAACAAACAGCCTATCTCCACCTTGAATTTCAAAGATGCAGGAAGTACTGCTTTCAAAAACTTACTGGTTTTTACACGGGTAAACAATGAAGTACATGGCGAAGTTTGTAATCTAGTTGGTTTTCGTTTAGTGCTCCATGTGTTTCTTGAACTCATCTGAATAGGCCCATTTGGAACAAAGAGAGCCTACGTTCACTTTGAAAAATGTAATTTATAGGAAGTACTCCTATCAATAATTAACTCTCTTCTCAGAGGTATACTAGGTCCTAGATTCTATAGCTTGTATCACAGATAGTTTACTGTCAAGAGATAAATGTGTTTCTTCAACTTGCCTGAATAGGCCTATTTCAAAAAAAAAGAGCTGATTTTCCCTTTGAAAAACCTAAGTCACAGGAAGTATTCCTTCAAAAACCAGCTCAATTCTCGCAGTGAAACAAGCTCCTAGATGCTGCAGTTTTGAACATAGATGGTTTTCTTTGGACAGATACATGTCTTTGTTCACCTCAGCTGAATAGACCTATTTGTTACAAAGAGAGCCTCTCTCCACCTTGAAAAACCTAAGTTGCCAAAGTGTTCATTTTCTATGTACTGAATACTCAGAGGGAAACAATGTGCTACATGTTGCAGCTTCTAGCATTGATGGTTTTCTGGAGATATAAATCTGTTTCTTCACATCAGCTGAATGGTCTTATTTGAAAAAAGGTAAACTTATCTCAACCTTGAAACATACGTTGCTGGAAAGTAGGACGTTCAGGAACATACTCCACTGTCACAGGGAAATAATGTGCTAGAAGCTCCTGCTTCTACTACAGATGATTTCCTTTCTAGAGATACATGTGTTTCTTCCAATTAGCTGAAAAGACCTAATTGAAAAAAGCGAGATTTCTCCACCTTCAAAATTCTCACTGGCAGAGAGTATTTCTTAGGAAAATTAACTACTCTCCATCAGAGAAACAACAGCAAGATACTGAAGCTTGTCACATAGACGGTTGTCTTTTCTTTGGAGAGATTTCTTTGCTCTTTCAACTCAGGTTCGTAGGCCTAGTTGGAACACAGAAAGCCAATCTCCACATTGAAAAACCTACGTTCCCATATGTATTCCTTTGAAAAACGAAATCCATTTTCATCAGAAAACAATGTACGAGATGCTGAGCTTCTACAATACATGGTTCTCTTGGAGAGATAAATGTGTTGCTTCAACTCAGCTGAATTTGCCTCTTTGGAACAATGTGATGTCATGTGAACCTTGGAAAACGTCCGTCGCGGGAAGTAGTCCTTGCAAAACCGTACTCAATTTTCTCAGGAGACAATGGGCTAGATGCTCCTATTTCTGAAACAGACGGTTTTCTTTCAAGTTATGCATGTGTTTCTTTAAATTAGCTGGCTAGGCCTATTTTGAACAAAGAGATCTTATCTCCATATTGAGAAACTGAAGTTGCTCTAGGTATTTCATTGACAAACTACACTCAATCTGACAAGGAAACAATGTGTTAGATATTCCTTCTGGTAACATAGATGGTTTTCTTCGGAGAGAAACACGTGTTTGTTCAAATCAGCTGAAAAGGCCTCCATGATACAAAGGGAGCCTATCTCCATCCTGAAAAACCTAAGTTGCAAGAAGTATTCCTTTTAAATCTACTGACTACTCACATGGAAACAATATGCTAGATGCTGCAGCTTGTAGTTAGATGGTTTTCTTTGGAGAGACACATGTGTTTCTTCACCTCAGCTGAATTGACCTGTTTTGAACCAAGAGAGTCTACCTCCACCTTGAAAATCCTAACTTGCAGGAAGTATTTCTTTGAAAAAACTGGCAAAAGTCTCCCAGGGTGACAATGTTCTTATTCTCCAGGGTCAAACAGAGATGGTTTTCTTTCAGGAGATACATGTGTTCCTTTAAGTCATATAGAAAGGCCTATTTTGTAACAAAGAGCCCATATCCACATTGAATGACCTATGTTGCAGGAGGAATTCCTTTCCAAATCTATCTCGGTTCTCACAGGGAAGCAATGTGCTAGATGTTGCTGCTTGTAACATATAATGTTTCTTGGGAGAGATCCCTTTGTCTTCAACTCAGCTGAACAGGCCAACGTAGAAAAAAGGGAGCCTATCTCCACCGTGAGAAACCATGCTGCAGGAAGTATTCCAATCAAAAACAAACTTATCTCACAGGGAAACAATGTGCTACCATTTCTGCTTCCAACAGAGATGGTGTTCTTTCGAGAGGTATGTGTGTTTCTTGAAATCTGCGGAATAGGCCTATTGGAAATAAAGTGAGCCTATGTCTACATTGAAAGACCTAAACTGCCTGAAGTACTCCTTTCAAATAGTAACTCAGCTCTCTCACAGAATCAATGTGCTACATGCTGCAGCGTCTAATCTAGATGGTTTCCTTTTAGAGATACATGTGTTTCTTCAATTCACCTGATTGTGTGTATTGGGAACAAAGAGAGCCAACCCACCCTTGGAAAACGTAAGTTGCAGGAAGTCTTTCTTTGACAAACTTACTAAATTCTCACAGGGAAACAATGCCCGAATATTCCTGCTTCCAACAGAGATGGCTTTCTTTGGAGAGATATATGTGTTTCTTCAAATGTGCTGAATAGGCCTACTTGGAACAAAGTGTGCCTATCTCTACATTGAAAATCCTCAGTTGCCCGAAGTACTCCTTTCAAGTACTAACTCAGATCTCACAGAGAAACCATGTGCTACATGCTGCAGCTTCTAATCCCGATGGTTTCCTTTTAGAAATACATGTGTTTCTTCAATTCACATGAAGGTGTGTATTGGGAACAAAGTGAGTCAACCCAACCTTGGAAAACGTAAATTGCAGGAAGTATTCCCTTGCAAAACCTATTCAATTCGAAGTTGGAAACAATATGGGGGATGCTCCTTCTTCCACAGAGATGTTTTCTTTGAGAGACACACGTGTTTCTTCAAGTTAGCTTGACAGGCCTATTTGCTTACTGACTGTAACATATAAGATTTCTTTGGAGAGATACATGTGTTTCTTCAATGCAGCTGAAAAATGCCAATGTGGAAATAAGGGAGCCTCTCTCCACCATGAAGCACCCTGTTGCAGGAAGTATTCCATTTACAAACAAACACAATCTCCCAGGGAGACAATGTGCTATTACTCATGCTTCCAGCAGAGATGGTTTTTTTGGAGAAATATATGTGTTTCTTCAAATCTGCTGAACAGGCCTATTAGGAACAAAGAGAGCCTATGTCTACATTGAAAAAGCTAAATTGCCTGAAGTACTCCTTTCAAATATTAACTCAGCTGTCACAGGGAAACAATGAGCTGCACGGTACAGCTTCTAACATAGATGGTTTCCTTTTAGAGGTACGTGTGTTTCTTCAACTCACCTGCCTGTGTCTATCTGGAAAAAAGTGAGCCTATCCCTACCTTGAAAACCCTAAGCTGTAGGAAGTATTCCTATGCAAACCCTTCTCAATTCTTACTGGGATACAATGTGGTGGATTCTCCTGCTTCTCACACAGATGTTTTCTGTCAAAAGACACATGTGTTTGTTCAAATTAGCCGGGGAGGCCTATTTGGAACAAACAACCCTTTGTTCCCCTTGCAAATTCTGAATGGTGGGAAGAAATTCTTTTAAAATACTCATTTTTAACAGGGAAGCAATGTGCTAGATGTTGAAGATTGTAACATAGATAGTTTTCTTTGCAGAGACACTGATGTTTTTACAACTTAGCTCACAGGCCTACGTGGAAGATAGAGAGCCTATCTCCCTTTGAAAAACGTAAGTTGCCCAAAGTATTCCTTTTAAAATGAAACTCAATTCTCTGAGGGAAAGAATGTGCTATATGCTCCTGATTCTGACTCAAGTGGTTTCTTTTGAGATACATGAGTTCCTTTAACTCTGCTGAAAGGGCCTATTTGGAACAAACAGCCTATCTCCACCTTGAATTTCAAAGATGCAGGAAGTACTGCTTTCAAAAACTTACTGGTTTTTACACGGGTAAACAATGAAGTACATGGCGAAGTTTGTAATCTAGTTGGTTTTCGTTTAGTGCTCCATGTGTTTCTTGAACTCATCTGAATAGGCCCATTTGGAACAAAGAGAGCCTACGTTCACTTTGAAAAATGTAATTTATAGGAAGTACTCCTATCAATAATTAACTCTCTTCTCAGAGGTATACTAGGTCCTAGATTCTATAGCTTGTATCACAGATAGTTTACTGTCAAGAGATAAATGTGTTTCTTCAACTTGCCTGAATAGGCCTATTTCAAAAAAAAGAGCTGATTTTCCCTTTGAAAAACCTAAGTCACAGGAAGTATTCCTTCAAAAACCAGCTCAATTCTCGCAGTGAAACAAGCTCCTAGATGCTGCAGTTTTGAACATAGATGGTTTTCTTTGGACAGATACATGTCTTTGTTCACCTCAGCTGAATAGACCTATTTGTTACAAAGAGAGCCTCTCTCCACCTTGAAAAACCTAAGTTGCCAAAGTGTTCATTTTCTATGTACTGAATACTCAGAGGGAAACAATGTGCTACATGTTGCAGCTTCTAGCATTGATGGTTTTCTGGAGATATAAATCTGTTTCTTCACATCAGCTGAATGGTCTTATTTGAAAAAAGGTAAACTTATCTCAACCTTGAAACATACGTTGCTGGAAAGTAGGACGTTCAGGAACATACTCCACTGTCACAGGGAAATAATGTGCTAGAAGCTCCTGCTTCTACTACAGATGATTTCCTTTCTAGAGATACATGTGTTTCTTCCAATTAGCTGAAAAGACCTAATTGAAAAAAGCGAGATTTCTCCACCTTCAAAATTCTCACTGGCAGAGAGTATTTCTTAGGAAAATTAACTACTCTCCATCAGAGAAACAACAGCAAGATACTGAAGCTTGTCACACAGACGGTTTTCTTTTCTTTGGAGAGATTTCTTTGCTCTTTCAACTCAGGTTCGTAGGCCTAGTTGGAACACAGAAAGCCAATCTCCACATTGAAAAACCTACGTTCCCATATGTATTCCTTTGAAAAACGAAATCCATTTTCATCAGAAAACAATGTACGAGATGCTGAGCTTCTACAATACATGGTTCTCTTGGAGAGATAAATGTGTTGCTTCAACTCAGCTGAATTTGCCTCTTTGGAACAATGTGATCTCATGTGAACCTTGGAAAACGTCCGTCGCGGGAAGTAGTCCTTGCAAAACCGTACTCAATTTTCTCAGGAGACAATGGGCTAGATGCTCCTATTTCTGAAACAGACGGTTTTCTTTCAAGTTATGCATGTGTTTCTTTAAATTAGCTGGCTAGGCCTATTTTGAACAAAGAGATTTTATCTCCATATTGAGAAACTGAAGTTGCTCTAGGTATTTCATTGACAAACTACACTCAATCTGACAAGGAAACAATGTGTTAGATATTCCTTCTGGTAACATAGATGGTTTTCTTCGGAGAGAAACACGTGTTTGTTCAAATCAGCTGAAAAGGCCTCCATGATACAAAGGGAGCCTATCTCCATCCTGAAAAACCTAAGTTGCAAGAAGTATTCCTTTTAAATCTACTGACTACTCACATGGAAACAATATGCTAGATGCTGCAGCTTGTAGTTAGACGGTTTTCTTTGGAGAGACACATGTGTTTCTTCACCTCAGCTGAATTGACCTGTTTTGAACCAAGAGAGTCTACCTCCACCTTGAAAATCCTAACTTGCAGGAAGTATTTCTTTGAAAAAACTGGCAAAAGTCTCCCAGGGTGACAATGTTCTTATTCTCCAAGGTCAAACAGAGATGGTTTTCTTTCAGGAGATACATGTGTTCCTTTAAGTCATATAGAAAGGCCTATTTTGTAACAAAGAGCCCATATCCACATTGAATGACCTATGTTGCAGGAGGAATTCCTTTCCAAATCTATCTCGGTTCTCACAGGGAAGCAATGTGCTAGATGTTGCTGCTTGTAACATATAATGTTTCTTGGGAGAGATCCCTTTGTCTTCAACTCAGCTGAACAGGCCAACGTAGAAAAAAGGGAGCCTATCTCCACCGTGAGAAACCATGCTGCAGGAAGTATTCCAATCAAAAACAAACTTATCTCACAGGGAAACAATGTGCTACCATTCCTGCTTCCAACAGAGATGGTGTTCTTTCGAGAGGTATGTGTGTTTCTTGAAATCTGCGGAATAGGCCTATTGGAAACAAAGTGAGCCTATGTCTACATTGAAAGACCTAAACTGCCTGAAGTACTCCTTTCAAATAGTAACTCAGCTCTCTCACAGAATCAATGTGCTACATGCTGCAGCGTCTAATCTAGATGGTTTCCTTTTAGAGATACATGTGTTTCTTCAATTCACCTGATTGTGTGTATTGGGAACAAAGTGAGCCAACCCACCCTTGGAAAACGTAAGTTGCAGGAAGTCTTTCTTTGACAAACTTACTAAATTCTCACAGGGAAACAATGCCCGAATATTCCTGCTTCCAACAGAGATGGCTTTCTTTGGAGAGATATATGTGTTTCTTCAAATGTGCTGAATAGGCCTACTTGGAACAAAGTGTGCCTATCTCTACATTGAAAATCCTCAGTTGCCCGAAGTACTCCTTTCAAGTACTAACTCAGATCTCACAGAGAAACCATGTGCTACATGCTGCAGCTTCTAATCCCGATGGTTTCCTTTTAGAAATACATGTGTTTCTTCAATTCACATGAAGTTGTGTATTGGGAACAAAGTGAGTCAACCCAACCTTGGAAAACGTAAATTGCAGGAAGTATTCCCTTGCAAAACCTATTCAATTCGAAGTTGGAAACAATATGGGGGATGCTCCTTCTTCCACAGAGATGTTTTCTTTGAGAGACACACGTGTTTCTTCAAGTTAGCTGGACAGGCCTATTTGCTTACTGACTGTAACATATAAGATTTCTTTGGAGAGATACATGTGTTTCTTCAATGCAGCTGAAAAATGCCAATGTGGAAATAAGGGAGCCTCTCTCCACCATGAAGCACCCTGTTGCAGGAAGTATTCCATTTACAAACAAACACAATCTCCCAGGGAGACAATGTGCTATTACTCATGCTTCCAGCAGAGATGGTTTTTTTGGAGAAATATATGTGTTTCTTCAAATCTGCTGAACAGGCCTATTAGGAACAAAGAGAGCCTATGTCTACATTGAAAAAGCTAAATTGCCTGAAGTACTCCTTTCAAATATTAACTCAGCTGTCACAGGGAAACAATGAGCTGCACGGTACAGCTTCTAACATAGATGGTTTCCTTTTAGAGGTACGTGTGTTTCTTCAACTCACCTGCCTGTGTCTATCTGGAAAAAAGTGAGCCTATCCCAACCTTGAAAACCCTAAGCTGTAGGAAGTATTCCTATGCAAACCCTTCTCAATTCTTACTGGGATACAATGTGGTGGATTCTCCTGCTTCTCACACAGATGTTTTCTGTCAAAAGACACATGTGTTTGTTCAAATTAGCCGGGGAGGCCTATTTGGAACAAACAACCCTTTGTTCCCCTTGCAAATTCTGAATGGTGGGAAGAAATTCTTTTAAAATACTCATTTTTAACAGGGAAGCAATGTGCTAGATGTTGAAGATTGTAACATAGATAGTTTTCTTTGCAGAGACACTGATGTTTTTACAACTTAGCTCACAGGCCTACGTGGAAGATAGAGAGCCTATCTCCCTTTGAAAAACGTAAGTTGCCCAAAGTATTCCTTTTAAAATGAAACTCAATTCTCTGAGGGAAAGAATGTGCTATATGCTCCTGATTCTGACTCAAGTGGTTTCTTTTGAGATACATGAGTTCCTTTAACTCTGCTGAAAGGGCCTATTTGGAACAAACAGCCTATCTCCACCTTGAATTTCAAAGATGCAGGAAGTACTGCTTTCAAAAACTTACTGGTTTTTACACGGGTAAACAATGAAGTACATGGCGAAGTTTGTAATCTAGTTGGTTTTCGTTTAGTGCTCCATGTGTTTCTTGAACTCATCTGAATAGGCCCATTTGGAACAAAGAGAGCCTACGTTCACTTTGAAAAATGTAATTTATAGGAAGTACTCCTATCAATAATTAACTCTCTTCTCAGAGGTATACTAGGTCCTAGATTCTATAGCTTGTATCACAGATAGTTTACTGTCAAGAGATAAATGTGTTTCTTCAACTTGCCTGAATAGGCCTATTTCAAAAAAAAGAGCTGATTTTCCCTTTGAAAAACCTAAGTCACAGGAAGTATTCCTTCAAAAACCAGCTCAATTCTCGCAGTGAAACAAGCTCCTAGATGCTGCAGTTTTGAACATAGATGGTTTTCTTTGGACAGATACATGTCTTTGTTCACCTCAGCTGAATAGACCTATTTGTTACAAAGAGAGCCTCTCTCCACCTTGAAAAACCTAAGTTGCCAAAGTGTTCATTTTCTATGTACTGAATACTCAGAGGGAAACAATGTGCTACATGTTGCAGCTTCTAGCATTGATGGTTTTCTGGAGATATAAATCTGTTTCTTCACATCAGCTGAATGGTCTTATTTGAAAAAAGGTAAACTTATCTCAACCTTGAAACATACGTTGCTGGAAAGTAGGACGTTCAGGAACATACTCCACTGTCACAGGGAAATAATGTGCTAGAAGCTCCTGCTTCTACTACAGATGATTTCCTTTCTAGAGATACATGTGTTTCTTCCAATTAGCTGAAAAGACCTAATTGAAAAAAGCGAGATTTCTCCACCTTCAAAATTCTCACTGGCAGAGAGTATTTCTTAGGAAAATTAACTACTCTCCATCAGAGAAACAACAGCAAGATACTGAAGCTTGTCACACAGACAGTTTTCTTTTCTTTGGAGAGATTTCTTTGCTCTTTCAACTCAGGTTCGTAGGCCTAGTTGGAACACAGAAAGCCAATCTCCACATTGAAAAACCTACGTTCCCATATGTATTCCTTTGAAAAACGAAATCCATTTTCATCAGAAAACAATGTACGAGATGCTGAGCTTCTACAATACATGGTTCTCTTGGAGAGATAAATGTGTTGCTTCAACTCAGCTGAATTTGCCTCTTTGGAACAATGTGATGTCATGTGAACCTTGGAAAACGTCCGTCGCGGGAAGTAGTCCTTGCAAAACCGTACTCAATTTTCTCAGGAGACAATGGGCTAGATGCTCCTATTTCTGAAACAGACGGTTTTCTTTCAAGTTATGCATGTGTTTCTTTAAATTAGCTGGCTAGGCCTATTTTGAACAAAGAGATCTTATCTCCATATTGAGAAACTGAAGTTGCTCTAGGTATTTCATTGACAAACTACACTCAATCTGACAAGGAAACAATGTGTTAGATATTCCTTCTGGTAACATAGATGGTTTTCTTCGGAGAGAAACACGTGTTTGTTCAAATCAGCTGAAAAGGCCTCCATGATACAAAGGGAGCCTATCTCCATCCTGAAAAACCTAAGTTGCAAGAAGTATTCCTTTTAAATCTACTGACTACTCACATGGAAACAATATGCTAGATGCTGCAGCTTGTAGTTAGACGGTTTTCTTTGGAGAGACACATGTGTTTCTTCACCTCAGCTGAATTGACCTGTTTTGAACCAAGAGAGTCTACCTCCACCTTGAAAATCCTAACTTGCAGGAAGTATTTCTTTGAAAAAACTGGCAAAAGTCTCCCAGGGTGACAATGTTCTTATTCTCCAGGGTCAAACAGAGATGGTTTTCTTTCAGGAGATACATGTGTTCCTTTAAGTCATATAGAAAGGCCTATTTTGTAACAAAGAGCCCATATCCACATTGAATGACCTATGTTGCAGGAGGAATTCCTTTCCAAATCTATCTCGATTCTCACAGGGAAGCAATGTGCTAGATGTTGCTGCTTGTAACATATAATGTTTCTTGGGAGAGATCCCTTTGTCTTCAACTCAGCTGAACAGGCCAACGTAGAAAAAAGGGAGCCTATCTCCACCGTGAGAAACCATGCTGCAGGAAGTATTCCAATCAAAAACAAACTTATCTCACGGGGAAACAATGTGCTACCATTCCTGCTTCCAACAGAGATGGTGTTCTTTCGAGAGGTATGTGTGTTTCTTGAAATCTGCGGAATAGGCCTATTGGAAACAAAGTGAGCCTATGTCTACATTGAAAGACCTAAACTGCCTGAAGTACTCCTTTCAAATAGTAACTCAGCTCTCTCACAGAATCAATGTGCTACATGCTGCAGCGTCTAATCTAGATGGTTTCCTTTTAGAGATACATGTGTTTCTTCAATTCACCTGATTGTGTGTATTGGGAACAAAGTGAGCCAACCCACCCTTGGAAAACGTAAGTTGCAGGAAGTCTTTCTTTGACAAACTTACTAAATTCTCACAGGGAAACAATGCCCGAATATTCCTGCTTCCAACAGAGATGGCTTTCTTTGGAGAGATATATGTGTTTCTTCAAATGTGCTGAATAGGCCTACTTGGAACAAAGTGTGCCTATCTCTACATTGAAAATCCTCAGTTGCCCGAAGTACTCCTTTCAAGTACTAACTCAGATCTCACAGAGAAACCATGTGCTACATGCTGCAGCTTCTAATCCCGATGGTTTCCTTTTAGAAATACAGGTGTTTCTTCAATTCACATGAAGGTGTGTATTGGGAACAAAGTGAGTCAACCCAACCTTGGAAAACGTAAATTGCAGGAAGTATTCCCTTGCAAAACCTATTCAATTCGAAGTTGGAAACAATATGGGGGATGCTCCTTCTTCCACAGAGATGTTTTCTTTGAGAGACACACGTGTTTCTTCAAGTTAGCTGGACAGGCCTATTTGCTTACTGACTGTAACATATAAGATTTCTTTGGAGAGATACATGTGTTTCTTCAATGCAGCTGAAAAATGCCAATGTGGAAATAAGGGAGCCTCTCTCCACCATGAAGCACCCTGTTGCAGGAAGTATTCCATTTACAAACAAACACAATCTCCCAGGGAGACAATGTGCTATTACTCATGCTTCCAGCAGAGATGGTTTTTTTGGAGAAATATATGTGTTTCTTCAAATCTGCTGAACAGGCCTATTAGGAACAAAGAGAGCCTATGTCTACATTGAAAAAGCTAAATTGCCTGAAGTACTCCTTTCAAATATTAACTCAGCTGTCAGAGGGAAACAATGAGCTGCACGGTACAGCTTCTAACATAGATGGTTTCCTTTTAGAGGTACGTGTGTTTCTTCAACTCACCTGCCTGTGTCTATCTGGAAAAAAGTGAGCCTATCCCTACCTTGAAAACCCTAAGCTGTAGGAAGTATTCCTATGCAAACCCTTCTCAATTCTTACTGGGATACAATGTGGTGGATTCTCCTGCTTCTCACACAGATGTTTTCTGTCAAAAGACACATGTGTTTGTTCAAATTAGCCGGGGAGGCCTATTTGGAACAAACAACCCTTTGTTCCCCTTGCAAATTCTGAATGGTGGGAAGAAATTCTTTTAAAATACTCATTTTTAACAGGGAAGCAATGTGCTAGATGTTGAAGATTGTAACATAGATAGTTTTCTTTGCAGAGACACTGATGTTTTTACAACTTAGCTCACAGGCCTACGTGGAAGATAGAGAGCCTATCTCCCTTTGAAAAACGTAAGTTGCCCAAAGTATTCCTTTTAAAATGAAACTCAATTCTCTGAGGGAAAGAATGTGCTATATGCTCCTGATTCTGACTCAAGTGGTTTCTTTTGAGATACATGAGTTCCTTTAACTCTGCTGAAAGGGCCTATTTGGAACAAACAGCCTATCTCCACCTTGAATTTCAAAGATGCAGGAAGTACTGCTTTCAAAAACTTACTGGTTTTTACACGGGTAAACAATGAAGTACATGGCGAAGTTTGTAATCTAGTTGGTTTTCGTTTAGTGCTCCATGTGTTTCTTGAACTCATCTGAATAGGCCCATTTGGAACAAAGAGAGCCTACGTTCACTTTGAAAAATGTAATTTATAGGAAGTACTCCTATCAATAATTAAC
The DNA here is from genome assembly GCF_047511655.1 of Castor canadensis. Lineage (NCBI taxonomy): Eukaryota > Metazoa > Chordata > Mammalia > Rodentia > Castoridae > Castor > Castor canadensis. The sequence goes on along the minus strand of NC_133402.1, from coordinate 33,302,868 downwards.
TCTCTTCTCAGAGGTATACTAGGTCCTAGATTCTATAGCTTGTATCACAGATAGTTTACTGTCAAGAGATAAATGTGTTTCTTCAACTTGCCTGAATAGGCCTATTTCAAAAAAAAGAGCTGATTTTCCCTTTGAAAAACCTAAGTCACAGGAAGTATTCCTTCAAAAACCAGCTCAATTCTCGCAGTGAAACAAGCTCCTAGATGCTGCAGTTTTGAACATAGATGGTTTTCTTTGGACAGATACATGTCTTTGTTCACCTCAGCTGAATAGACCTATTTGTTACAAAGAGAGCCTCTCTCCACCTTGAAAAACCTAAGTTGCCAAAGTGTTCATTTTCTATGTACTGAATACTCAGAGGGAAACAATGTGCTACATGTTGCAGCTTCTAGCATTGATGGTTTTCTGGAGATATAAATCTGTTTCTTCACATCAGCTGAATGGTCTTATTTGAAAAAAGGTAAACTTATCTCAACCTTGAAACATACGTTGCTGGAAAGTAGGACGTTCAGGAACATACTCCACTGTCACAGGGAAATAATGTGCTAGAAGCTCCTGCTTCTACTACAGATGATTTCCTTTCTAGAGATACATGTGTTTCTTCCAATTAGCTGAAAAGACCTAATTGAAAAAAGCGAGATTTCTCCACCTTCAAAATTCTCACTGGCAGAGAGTATTTCTTAGGAAAATTAACTACTCTCCATCAGAGAAACAACAGCAAGATACTGAAGCTTGTCACACAGACGGTTTTCTTTTCTTTGGAGAGATTTCTTTGCTCTTTCAACTCAGGTTCGTAGGCCTAGTTGGAACACAGAAAGCCAATCTCCACATTGAAAAACCTACATTCCCATATGTATTCCTTTGAAAAACGAAATCCATTTTCATCAGAAAACAATGTACGAGATGCTGAGCTTCTACAATACATGGTTCTCTTGGAGAGATAAATGTGTTGCTTCAACTCAGCTGAATTTGCCTCTTTGGAACAATGTGATCTCATGTGAACCTTGGAAAACGTCCGTCGCGGGAAGTAGTCCTTGCAAAACCGTACTCAATTTTCTCAGGAGACAATGGGCTAGATGCTCCTATTTCTGAAACAGACGGTTTTCTTTCAAGTTATGCATGTGTTTCTTTAAATTAGCTGGCTAGGCCTATTTTGAACAAAGAGATTTTATCTCCATATTGAGAAACTGAAGTTGCTCTAGGTATTTCATTGACAAACTACACTCAATCTGACAAGGAAACAATGTGTTAGATATTCCTTCTGGTAACATAGATGGTTTTCTTCGGAGAGAAACACGTGTTTGTTCAAATCAGCTGAAAAGGCCTCCATGATACAAAGGGAGCCTATCTCCATCCTGAAAAACCTAAGTTGCAAGAAGTATTCCTTTTAAATCTACTGACTACTCACATGGAAACAATATGCTAGATGCTGCAGCTTGTAGTTAGACGGTTTTCTTTGGAGAGACACATGTGTTTCTTCACCTCAGCTGAATTGACCTGTTTTGAACCAAGAGAGTCTACCTCCACCTTGAAAATCCTAACTTGCAGGAAGTATTTCTTTGAAAAAACTGGCAAAAGTCTCCCAGGGTGACAATGTTCTTATTCTCCAGGGTCAAACAGAGATGGTTTTCTTTCAGGAGATACATGTGTTCCTTTAAGTCATATAGAAAGGCCTATTTTGTAACAAAGAGCCCATATCCACATTGAATGACCTATGTTGCAGGAGGAATTCCTTTCCAAATCTATCTCGGTTCTCACAGGGAAGCAATGTGCTAGATGTTGCTGCTTGTAACATATAATGTTTCTTGGGAGAGATCCCTTTGTCTTCAACTCAGCTGAACAGGCCAACGTAGAAAAAAGGGAGCCTATCTCCACCGTGAGAAACCATGCTGCAGGAAGTATTCCAATCAAAAACAAACTTATCTCACAGGGAAACAATGTGCTACCATTCCTGCTTCCAACAGAGATGGTGTTCTTTCGAGAGGTATGTGTGTTTCTTGAAATCTGCGGAATAGGCCTATTGGAAACAAAGTGAGCCTATGTCTACATTGAAAGACCTAAACTGCCTGAAGTACTCCTTTCAAATAGTAACTCAGCTCTCTCACAGAATCAATGTGCTACATGCTGCAGCGTCTAATCTAGATGGTTTCCTTTTAGAGATACATGTGTTTCTTCAATTCACCTGATTGTGTGTATTGGGAACAAAGTGAGCCAACCCACCCTTGGAAAACGTAAGTTGCAGGAAGTCTTTCTTTGACAAACTTACTAAATTCTCACAGGGAAACAATGCCCGAATATTCCTGCTTCCAACAGAGATGGCTTTCTTTGGAGAGATATATGTGTTTCTTCAAATGTGCTGAATAGGCCTACTTGGAACAAAGTGTGCCTATCTCTACATTGAAAATCCTCAGTTGCCCGAAGTACTCCTTTCAAGTACTAACTCAGATCTCACAGAGAAACCATGTGCTACATGCTGCAGCTTCTAATCCCGATGGTTTCCTTTTAGAAATACATGTGTTTCTTCAATTCACATGAAGTTGTGTATTGGGAACAAAGTGAGTCAACCCAACCTTGGAAAACGTAAATTGCAGGAAGTATTCCCTTGCAAAACCTATTCAATTCGAAGTTGGAAACAATATGGGGGATGCTCCTTCTTCCACAGAGATGTTTTCTTTGAGAGACACACGTGTTTCTTCAAGTTAGCTGGACAGGCCTATTTGCTTACTGACTGTAACATATAAGATTTCTTTGGAGAGATACATGTGTTTCTTCAATGCAGCTGAAAAATGCCAATGTGGAAATAAGGGAGCCTCTCTCCACCATGAAGCACCCTGTTGCAGGAAGTATTCCATTTACAAACAAACACAATCTCCCAGGGAGACAATGTGCTATTACTCATGCTTCCAGCAGAGATGGTTTTTTTGGAGAAATATATGTGTTTCTTCAAATCTGCTGAACAGGCCTATTAGGAACAAAGAGAGCCTATGTCTACATTGAAAAAGCTAAATTGCCTGAAGTACTCCTTTCAAATATTAACTCAGCTGTCACAGGGAAACAATGAGCTGCACGGTACAGCTTCTAACATAGATGGTTTCCTTTTAGAGGTACGTGTGTTTCTTCAACTCACCTGCCTGTGTCTATCTGGAAAAAAGTGAGCCTATCCCAACCTTGAAAACCCTAAGCTGTAGGAAGTATTCCTATGCAAAGCCTTCTCAATTCTTACTGGGATACAATGTGGTGGATTCTCCTGCTTCTCACACAGATGTTTTCTGTCAAAAGACACATGTGTTTGTTCAAATTAGCCGGGGAGGCCTATTTGGAACAAACAACCCTTTGTTCCCCTTGCAAATTCTGAATGGTGGGAAGAAATTCTTTTAAAATACTCATTTTTAACAGGGAAGCAATGTGCTAGATGTTGAAGATTGTAACATAGATAGTTTTCTTTGCAGAGACACTGATGTTTTTACAACTTAGCTCACAGGCCTACGTGGAAGATAGAGAGCCTATCTCCCTTTGAAAAACGTAAGTTGCCCAAAGTATTCCTTTTAAAATGAAACTCAATTCTCTGAGGGAAAGAATGTGCTATATGCTCCTGATTCTGACTCAAGTGGTTTCTTTTGAGATACATGAGTTCCTTTAACTCTGCTGAAAGGGCCTATTTGGAACAAACAGCCTATCTCCACCTTGAATTTCAAAGATGCAGGAAGTACTGCTTTCAAAAACTTACTGGTTTTTACACGGGTAAACAATGAAGTACATGGCGAAGTTTGTAATCTAGTTGGTTTTCGTTTAGTGCTCCATGTGTTTCTTGAACTCATCTGAATAGGCCCATTTGGAACAAAGAGAGCCTACGTTCACTTTGAAAAATGTAATTTATAGGAAGTACTCCTATCAATAATTAACTCTCTTCTCAGAGGTATACTAGGTCCTAGATTCTATAGCTTGTATCACAGATAGTTTACTGTCAAGAGATAAATGTGTTTCTTCAACTTGCCTGAATAGGCCTATTTCAAAAAAAAGAGCTGATTTTCCCTTTGAAAAACCTAAGTCACAGGAAGTATTCCTTCAAAAACCAGCTCAATTCTCGCAGTGAAACAAGCTCCTAGATGCTGCAGTTTTGAACATAGATGGTTTTCTTTGGACAGATACATGTCTTTGTTCACCTCAGCTGAATAGACCTATTTGTTACAAAGAGAGCCTCTCTCCACCTTGAAAAACCTAAGTTGCCAAAGTGTTCATTTTCTATGTACTGAATACTCAGAGGGAAACAATGTGCTACATGTTGCAGCTTCTAGCATTGATGGTTTTCTGGAGATATAAATCTGTTTCTTCACATCAGCTGAATGGTCTTATTTGAAAAAAGGTAAACTTATCTCAACCTTGAAACATACGTTGCTGGAAAGTAGGACGTTCAGGAACATACTCCACTGTCACAGGGAAATAATGTGCTAGAAGCTCCTGCTTCTACTACAGATGATTTCCTTTCTAGAGATACATGTGTTTCTTCCAATTAGCTGAAAAGACCTAATTGAAAAAAGCGAGATTTCTCCACCTTCAAAATTCTCACTGGCAGAGAGTATTTCTTAGGAAAATTAACTACTCTCCATCAGAGAAACAACAGCAAGATACTGAAGCTTGTCACACAGACGGTTTTCTTTTCTTTGGAGAGATTTCTTTGCTCTTTCAACTCAGGTTCGTAGGCCTAGTTGGAACACAGAAAGCCAATCTCCACATTGAAAAACCTACATTCCCATATGTATTCCTTTGAAAAACGAAATCCATTTTCATCAGAAAACAATGTACGAGATGCTGAGCTTCTACAATACATGGTTCTCTTGGAGAGATAAATGTGTTGCTTCAACTCAGCTGAATTTGCCTCTTTGGAACAATGTGATCTCATGTGAACCTTGGAAAACGTCCGTCGCGGGAAGTAGTCCTTGCAAAACCGTACTCAATTTTCTCAGGAGACAATGGGCTAGATGCTCCTATTTCTGAAACAGACGGTTTTCTTTCAAGTTATGCATGTGTTTCTTTAAATTAGCTGGCTAGGCCTATTTTGAACAAAGAGATTTTATCTCCATATTGAGAAACTGAAGTTGCTCTAGGTATTTCATTGACAAACTACACTCAATCTGACAAGGAAACAATGTGTTAGATATTCCTTCTGGTAACATAGATGGTTTTCTTCGGAGAGAAACACGTGTTTGTTCAAATCAGCTGAAAAGGCCTCCATGATACAAAGGGAGCCTATCTCCATCCTGAAAAACCTAAGTTGCAAGAAGTATTCCTTTTAAATCTACTGACTACTCACATGGAAACAATATGCTAGATGCTGCAGCTTGTAGTTAGACGGTTTTCTTTGGAGAGACACATGTGTTTCTTCACCTCAGCTGAATTGACCTGTTTTGAACCAAGAGAGTCTACCTCCACCTTGAAAATCCTAACTTGCAGGAAGTATTTCTTTGAAAAAACTGGCAAAAGTCTCCCAGGGTGACAATGTTCTTATTCTCCAAGGTCAAACAGAGATGGTTTTCTTTCAGGAGATACATGTGTTCCTTTAAGTCATATAGAAAGGCCTATTTTGTAACAAAGAGCCCATATCCACATTGAATGACCTATGTTGCAGGAGGAATTCCTTTCCAAATCTATCTCGGTTCTCACAGGGAAGCAATGTGCTAGATGTTGCTGCTTGTAACATATAATGTTTCTTGGGAGAGATCCCTTTGTCTTCAACTCAGCTGAACAGGCCAACGTAGAAAAAAGGGAGCCTATCTCCACCGTGAGAAACCATGCTGCAGGAAGTATTCCAATCAAAAACAAACTTATCTCACAGGGAAACAATGTGCTACCATTCCTGCTTCCAACAGAGATGGTGTTCTTTCGAGAGGTATGTGTGTTTCTTGAAATCTGCGGAATAGGCCTATTGGAAACAAAGTGAGCCTATGTCTACATTGAAAGACCTAAACTGCCTGAAGTACTCCTTTCAAATAGTAACTCAGCTCTCTCACAGAATCAATGTGCTACATGCTGCAGCGTCTAATCTAGATGGTTTCCTTTTAGAGATACATGTGTTTCTTCAATTCACCTGATTGTGTGTATTGGGAACAAAGTGAGCCAACCCACCCTTGGAAAACGTAAGTTGCAGGAAGTCTTTCTTTGACAAACTTACTAAATTCTCACAGGGAAACAATGCCCGAATATTCCTGCTTCCAACAGAGATGGCTTTCTTTGGAGAGATATATGTGTTTCTTCAAATGTGCTGAATAGGCCTACTTGGAACAAAGTGTGCCTATCTCTACATTGAAAATCCTCAGTTGCCCGAAGTACTCCTTTCAAGTACTAACTCAGATCTCACAGAGAAACCATGTGCTACATGCTGCAGCTTCTAATCCCGATGGTTTCCTTTTAGAAATACATGTGTTTCTTCAATTCACATGAAGTTGTGTATTGGGAACAAAGTGAGTCAACCCAACCTTGGAAAACGTAAATTGCAGGAAGTATTCCCTTGCAAAACCTATTCAATTCGAAGTTGGAAACAATATGGGGGATGCTCCTTCTTCCACAGAGATGTTTTCTTTGAGAGACACACGTGTTTCTTCAAGTTAGCTGGACAGGCCTATTTGCTTACTGACTGTAACATATAAGATTTCTTTGGAGAGATACATGTGTTTCTTCAATGCAGCTGAAAAATGCCAATGTGGAAATAAGGGAGCCTCTCTCCACCATGAAGCACCCTGTTGCAGGAAGTATTCCATTTACAAACAAACACAATCTCCCAGGGAGACAATGTGCTATTACTCATGCTTCCAGCAGAGATGGTTTTTTTGGAGAAATATATGTGTTTCTTCAAATCTGCTGAACAGGCCTATTAGGAACAAAGAGAGCCTATGTCTACATTGAAAAAGCTAAATTGCCTGAAGTACTCCTTTCAAATATTAACTCAGCTGTCACAGGGAAACAATGAGCTGCACGGTACAGCTTCTAACATAGATGGTTTCCTTTTAGAGGTACGTGTGTTTCTTCAACTCACCTGCCTGTGTCTATCTGGAAAAAAGTGAGCCTATCCCAACCTTGAAAACCCTAAGCTGTAGGAAGTATTCCTATGCAAAGCCTTCTCAATTCTTACTGGGATACAATGTGGTGGATTCTCCTGCTTCTCACACAGATGTTTTCTGTCAAAAGACACATGTGTTTGTTCAAATTAGCCGGGGAGGCCTATTTGGAACAAACAACCCTTTGTTCCCCTTGCAAATTCTGAATGGTGGGAAGAAATTCTTTTAAAATACTCATTTTTAACAGGGAAGCAATGTGCTAGATGTTGAAGATTGTAACATAGATAGTTTTCTTTGCAGAGACACTGATGTTTTTACAACTTAGCTCACAGGCCTACGTGGAAGATAGAGAGCCTATCTCCCTTTGAAAAACGTAAGTTGCCCAAAGTATTCCTTTTAAAATGAAACTCAATTCTCTGAGGGAAAGAATGTGCTATATGCTCCTGATTCTGACTCAAGTGGTTTCTTTTGAGATACATGAGTTCCTTTAACTCTGCTGAAAGGGCCTATTTGGAACAAACAGCCTATCTCCACCTTGAATTTCAAAGATGCAGGAAGTACTGCTTTCAAAAACTTACTGGTTTTTACACGGGTAAACAATGAAGTACATGGCGAAGTTTGTAATCTAGTTGGTTTTCGTTTAGTGCTCCATGTGTTTCTTGAACTCATCTGAATAGGCCCATTTGGAACAAAGAGAGCCTACGTTCACTTTGAAAAATGTAATTTATAGGAAGTACTCCTATCAATAATTAACTCTCTTCTCAGAGGTATACTAGGTCCTAGATTCTATAGCTTGTATCACAGATAGTTTACTGTCAAGAGATAAATGTGTTTCTTCAACTTGCCTGAATAGGCCTATTTCAAAAAAAAGAGCTGATTTTCCCTTTGAAAAACCTAAGTCACAGGAAGTATTCCTTCAAAAACCAGCTCAATTCTCGCAGTGAAACAAGCTCCTAGATGCTGCAGTTTTGAACATAGATGGTTTTCTTTGGACAGATACATGTCTTTGTTCACCTCAGCTGAATAGACCTATTTGTTACAAAGAGAGCCTCTCTCCACCTTGAAAAACCTAAGTTGCCAAAGTGTTCATTTTCTATGTACTGAATACTCAGAGGGAAACAATGTGCTACATGTTGCAGCTTCTAGCATTGATGGTTTTCTGGAGATATAAATCTGTTTCTTCACATCAGCTGAATGGTCTTATTTGAAAAAAGGTAAACTTATCTCAACCTTGAAACATACGTTGCTGGAAAGTAGGACGTCCAGGAACATACTCCACTGTCACAGGGAAATAATGTGCTAGAAGCTCCTGCTTCTACTACAGATGATTTCCTTTCTAGAGATACATGTGTTTCTTCCAATTAGCTGAAAAGACCTAATTGAAAAAAGCGAGATTTCTCCACCTTCAAAATTCTCACTGGCAGAGAGTATTTCTTAGGAAAATTAACTACTCTCCATCAGAGAAACAACAGCAAGATACTGAAGCTTGTCACACAGACAGTTTTCTTTTCTTTGGAGAGATTTCTTTGCTCTTTCAACTCAGGTTCGTAGGCCTAGTTGGAACACAGAAAGCCAATCTCCACATTGAAAAACCTACGTTCCCATATGTATTCCTTTGAAAAACGAAATCCATTTTCATCAGAAAACAATGTACGAGATGCTGAGCTTCTACAATACATGGTTCTCTTGGAGAGATAAATGTGTTGCTTCAACTCAGCTGAATTTGCCTCTTTGGAACAATGTGATGTCATGTGAACCTTGGAAAACGTCCGTCGCGGGAAGTAGTCCTTGCAAAACCGTACTCAATTTTCTCAGGAGACAATGGGCTAGATGCTCCTATTTCTGAAACAGACGGTTTCCTTTCAAGTTATGCATGTGTTTCTTTAAATTAGCTGGCTAGGCCTATTTTGAACAAAGAGATCTTATCTCCATATTGAGAAACTGAAGTTGCTCTAGGTATTTCATTGACAAACTACACTCAATCTGACAAGGAAACAATGTGTTAGATATTCCTTCTGGTAACATAGATGGTTTTCTTCGGAGAGAAACACGTGTTTGTTCAAATCAGCTGAAAAGGCCTCCATGATACAAAGGGAGCCTATCTCCATCCTGAAAAACCTAAGTTGCAAGAAGTATTCCTTTTAAATCTACTGACTACTCACATGGAAACAATATGCTAGATGCTGCAGCTTGTAGTTAGACGGTTTTCTTTGGAGAGACACATGTGTTTCTTCACCTCAGCTGAATTGACCTGTTTTGAACCAAGAGAGTCTACCTCCACCTTGAAAATCCTAACTTGCAGGAAGTATTTCTTTGAAAAAACTGGCAAAAGTCTCCCAGGGTGACAATGTTCTTATTCTCCAGGGTCAAACAGAGATGGTTTTCTTTCAGGAGATACATGTGTTCCTTTAAGTCATATAGAAAGGCCTATTTTGTAACAAAGAGCCCATATCCACATTGAATGACCTATGTTGCAGGAGGAATTCCTTTCCAAATCTATCTCGATTCTCACAGGGAAGCAATGTGCTAGATGTTGCTGCTTGTAACATATAATGTTTCTTGGGAGAGATCCCTTTGTCTTCAACTCAGCTGAACAGGCCAACGTAGAAAAAAGGGAGCCTATCTCCACCGTGAGAAACCATGCTGCAGGAAGTATTCCAATCAAAAACAAACTTATCTCACAGGGAAACAATGTGCTACCATTCCTGCTTCCAACAGAGATGGTGTTCTTTCGAGAGGTATGTGTGTTTCTTGAAATCTGCGGAATAGGCCTATTGGAAACAAAGTGAGCCTATGTCTACATTGAAAGACCTAAACTGCCTGAAGTACTCCTTTCAAATAGTAACTCAGCTCTCTCACAGAATCAATGTGCTACATGCTGCAGCGTCTAATCTAGATGGTTTCCTTTTAGAGATACATGTGTTTCTTCAATTCACCTGATTGTGTGTATTGGGAACAAAGTGAGCCAACCCACCCTTGGAAAACGTAAGTTGCAGGAAGTCTTTCTTTGACAAACTTACTAAATTCTCACAGGGAAACAATGCCCGAATATTCCTGCTTCCAACAGAGATGGCTTTCTTTGGAGAGATATATGTGTTTCTTCAAATGTGCTGAATAGGCCTACTTGGAACAAAGTGTGCCTATCTCTACATTGAAAATCCTCAGTTGCCCGAAGTACTCCTTTCAAGTACTAACTCAGATCTCACAGAGAAACCATGTGCTACATGCTGCAGCTTCTAATCCCGATGGTTTCCTTTTAGAAATACATGTGTTTCTTCAATTCACATGAAGGTGTGTATTGGGAACAAAGTGAGTCAACCCAACCTTGGAAAACGTAAATTGCAGGAAGTATTCCCTTGCAAAACCTATTCAATTCGAAGTTGGAAACAATATGGGGGATGCTCCTTCTTCCACAGAGATGTTTTCTTTGAGAGACACACGTGTTTCTTCAAGTTAGCTGGACAGGCCTATTTGCTTACTGACTGTAACATATAAGATTTCTTTGGAGAGATACATGTGTTTCTTCAATGCAGCTGAAAAATGCCAATGTGGAAATAAGGGAGCCTCTCTCCACCATGAAGCACCCTGTTGCAGGAAGTATTCCATTTACAAACAAACACAATCTCCCAGGGAGACAATGTGCTATTACTCATGCTTCCAGCAGAGATGGTTTTTTTGGAGAAATATATGTGTTTCTTCAAATCTGCTGAACAGGCCTATTAGGAACAAAGAGAGCCTATGTCTACATTGAAAAAGCTAAATTGCCTGAAGTACTCCTTTCAAATATTAACTCAGCTGTCACAGGGAAACAATGAGCTGCACGGTACAGCTTCTAACATAGATGGTTTCCTTTTAGAGGTACGTGTGTTTCTTCAACTCACCTGCCTGTGTCTATCTGGAAAAAAGTGAGCCTATCCCAACCTTGAAAACCCTAAGCTGTAGGAAGTATTCCTATGCAAAGCCTTCTCAATTCTTACTGGGATACAATGTGGTGGATTCTCCTGCTTCTCACACAGATGTTTTCTGTCAAAAGACACATGTGTTTGTTCAAATTAGCCGGGGAGGCCTATTTGGAACAAACAACCCTTTGTTCCCCTTGCAAATTCTGAATGGTGGGAAGAAATTCTTTTAAAATACTCATTTTTAACAGGGAAGCAATGTGCTAGATGTTGAAGATTGTAACATAGATAGTTTTCTTTGCAGAGACACTGATGTTTTTACAACTTAGCTCACAGGCCTACGTGGAAGATAGAGAGCCTATCTCCCTTTGAAAAACGTAAGTTGCCCAAAGTATTCCTTTTAAAATGAAACTCAATTCTCTGAGGGAAAGAATGTGCTATATGCTCCTGATTCTGACTCAAGTGGTTTCTTTTGAGATACATGAGTTCCTTTAACTCTGCTGAAAGGGCCTATTTGGAACAAACAGCCTATCTCCACCTTGAATTTCAAAGATGCAGGAAGTACTGCTTTCAAAAACTTACTGGTTTTTACACGGGTAAACAATGAAGTACATGGCGAAGTTTGTAATCTAGTTGGTTTTCGTTTAGTGCTCCATGTGTTTCTTGAACTCATCTGAATAGGCCCATTTGGAACAAAGAGAGCCTACGTTCACTTTGAAAAATGTAATTTATAGGAAGTACTCCTATCAATAATTAACTCTCTTCTCAGAGGTATACTAGGTCCTAGATTCTATAGCTTGTATCACAGATAGTTTACTGTCAAGAGATAAATGTGTTTCTTCAACTTGCCTGAATAGGCCTATTTCAAAAAAAAGAGCTGATTTTCCCTTTGAAAAACCTAAGTCACAGGAAGTATTCCTTCAAAAACCAGCTCAATTCTCGCAGTGAAACAAGCTCCTAGATGCTGCAGTTTTGAACATAGATGGTTTTCTTTGGACAGATACATGTCTTTGTTCACCTCAGCTGAATAGACCTATTTGTTACAAAGAGAGCCTCTCTCCACCTTGAAAAACCTAAGTTGCCAAAGTGTTCATTTTCTATGTACTGAATACTCAGAGGGAAACAATGTGCTACATGTTGCAGCTTCTAGCATTGATGGTTTTCTGGAGATATAAATCTGTTTCTTCACATCAGCTGAATGGTCTTATTTGAAAAAAGGTAAACTTATCTCAACCTTGAAACATACGTTGCTGGAAAGTAGGACGTTCAGGAACATACTCCACTGTCACAGGGAAATAATGTGCTAGAAGCTCCTGCTTCTACTACAGATGATTTCCTTTCTAGAGATACATGTGTTTCTTCCAATTAGCTGAAAAGACCTAATTGAAAAAAGCGAGATTTCTCCACCTTCAAAATTCTCACTGGCAGAGAGTATTTCTTAGGAAAATTAACTACTCTCCATCAGAGAAACAACAGCAAGATACTGAAGCTTGTCACACAGACGGTTTTCTTTTCTTTGGAGAGATTTCTTTGCTCTTTCAACTCAGGTTCGTAGGCCTAGTTGGAACACAGAAAGCCAATCTCCACATTGAAAAACCTACATTCCCATATGTATTCCTTTGAAAAACGAAATCCATTTTCATCAGAAAACAATGTACGAGATGCTGAGCTTCTACAATACATGGTTCTCTTGGAGAGATAAATGTGTTGCTTCAACTCAGCTGAATTTGCCTCTTTGGAACAATGTGATCTCATGTGAACCTTGGAAAACGTCCGTCGCGGGAAGTAGTCCTTGCAAAACCGTACTCAATTTTCTCAGGAGACAATGGGCTAGATGCTCCTATTTCTGAAACAGACGGTTTTCTTTCAAGTTATGCATGTGTTTCTTTAAATTAGCTGGCTAGGCCTATTTTGAACAAAGAGATTTTATCTCCATATTGAGAAACTGAAGTTGCTCTAGGTATTTCATTGACAAACTACACTCAATCTGACAAGGAAACAATGTGTTAGATATTCCTTCTGGTAACATAGATGGTTTTCTTCGGAGAGAAACACGTGTTTGTTCAAATCAGCTGAAAAGGCCTCCATGATACAAAGGGAGCCTATCTCCATCCTGAAAAACCTAAGTTGCAAGAAGTATTCCTTTTAAATCTACTGACTACTCACATGGAAACAATATGCTAGATGCTGCAGCTTGTAGTTAGACGGTTTTCTTTGGAGAGACACATGTGTTTCTTCACCTCAGCTGAATTGACCTGTTTTGAACCAAGAGAGTCTACCTCCACCTTGAAAATCCTAACTTGCAGGAAGTATTTCTTTGAAAAAACTGGCAAAAGTCTCCCAGGGTGACAATGTTCTTATTCTCCAAGGTCAAACAGAGATGGTTTTCTTTCAGGAGATACATGTGTTCCTTTAAGTCATATAGAAAGGCCTATTTTGTAACAAAGAGCCCATATCCACATTGAATGACCTATGTTGCAGGAGGAATTCCTTTCCAAATCTATCTCGGTTCTCACAATGAAGCAATGTGCTAGATGTTGCTGCTTGTAACATATAATGTTTCTTGGGAGAGATCCCTTTGTCTTCAACTCAGCTGAACAGGCCAACGTAGAAAAAAGGGAGCCTATCTCCACCGTGAGAAACCATGCTGCAGGAAGTATTCCAATCAAAAACAAACTTATCTCACAGGGAAACAATGTGCTACCATTCCTGCTTCCAACAGAGATGGTGTTCTTTCGAGAGGTATGTGTGTTTCTTGAAATCTGCGGAATAGGCCTATTGGAAACAAAGTGAGCCTATGTCTACATTGAAAGACCTAAACTGCCTGAAGTACTCCTTTCAAATAGTAACTCAGCTCTCTCACAGAATCAATGTGCTACATGCTGCAGCGTCTAATCTAGATGGTTTCCTTTTAGAGATACATGTGTTTCTTCAATTCACCTGATTGTGTGTATTGGGAACAAAGTGAGCCAACCCACCCTTGGAAAACGTAAGTTGCAGGAAGTCTTTCTTTGACAAACTTACTAAATTCTCACAGGGAAACAATGCCCGAATATTCCTGCTTCCAACAGAGATGGCTTTCTTTGGAGAGATATATGTGTTTCTTCAAATGTGCTGAATAGGCCTACTTGGAACAAAGTGTGCCTATCTCTACATTGAAAATCCTCAGTTGCCCGAAGTACTCCTTTCAAGTACTAACTCAGATCTCACAGAGAAACCATGTGCTACATGCTGCAGCTTCTAATCCCGATGGTTTCCTTTTAGAAATACATGTGTTTCTTCAATTCACATGAAGGTGTGTATTGGGAACAAAGTGAGTCAACCCAACCTTGGAAAACGTAAATTGCAGGAAGTATTCCCTTGCAAAACCTATTCAATTCGAAGTTGGAAACAATATGGGGGATGCTCCTTCTTCCACAGAGATGTTTTCTTTGAGAGACACACGTGTTTCTTCAAGTTAGCTGGACAGGCCTATTTGCTTACTGACTGTAACATATAAGATTTCTTTGGAGAGATACATGTGTTTCTTCAATGCAGCTGAAAAATGCCAATGTGGAAATAAGGGAGCCTCTCTCCACCATGAAGCACCCTGTTGCAGGAAGTATTCCATTTACAAACAAACACAATCTCCCAGGGAGACAATGTGCTATTACTCATGCTTCCAGCAGAGATGGTTTTTTTGGAGAAATATATGTGTTTCTTCAAATCTGCTGAACAGGCCTATTAGGAACAAAGAGAGCCTATGTCTACATTGAAAAAGCTAAATTGCCTGAAGTACTCCTTTCAAATATTAACTCAGCTGTCACAGGGAAACAATGAGCTGCACGGTACAGCTTCTAACATAGATGGTTTCCTTTTAGAGGTACGTGTGTTTCTTCAACTCACCTGCCTGTGTCTATCTGGAAAAAAGTGAGCCTATCCCAACCTTGAAAACCCTAAACTGTAGGAAGTATTCCTATGCAAAGCCTTCTCAATTCTTACTGGGATACAATGTGGTGGATTCTCCTGCTTCTCACACAGATGTTTTCTGTCAAAAGACACATGTGTTTGTTCAAATTAGCCGGGGAGGCCTATTTGGAACAAACAACCCTTTGTTCCCCTTGCAAATTCTGAATGGTGGGAAGAAATTCTTTTAAAATACTCATTTTTAACAGGGAAGCAATGTGCTAGATGTTGAAGATTGTAACATAGATAGTTTTCTTTGCAGAGACACTGATGTTTTTACAACTTAGCTCACAGGCCTACGTGGAAGATAGAGAGCCTATCTCCCTTTGAAAAACGTAAGTTGCCCAAAGTATTCCTTTTAAAATGAAACTCAATTCTCTGAGGGAAAGAATGTGCTATATGCTCCTGATTCTGACTCAAGTGGTTTCTTTTGAGATACATGAGTTCCTTTAACTCTGCTGAAAGGGCCTATTTGGAACAAACAGCCTATCTCCACCTTGAATTTCAAAGATGCAGGAAGTACTGCTTTCAAAAACTTACTGGTTTTTACACGGGTAAACAATGAAGTACATGGCGAAGTTTGTAATCTAGTTGGTTTTCGTTTAGTGCTCCATGTGTTTCTTGAACTCATCTGAATAGGCCCATTTGGAACAAAGAGAGCCTACGTTCACTTTGAAAAATGTAATTTATAGGAAGTACTCCTATCAATAATTAACTCTCTTCTCAGAGGTATACTAGGTCCTAGATTCTATAGCTTGTATCACAGATAGTTTACTGTCAAGAGATAAATGTGTTTCTTCAACTTGCCTGAATAGGCCTATTTCAAAAAAAAGAGCTGATTTTCCCTTTGAAAAACCTAAGTCACAGGAAGTATTCCTTCAAAAACCAGCTCAATTCTCGCAGTGAAACAAGCTCCTAGATGCTGCAGTTTTGAACATAGATGGTTTTCTTTGGACAGATACATGTCTTTGTTCACCTCAGCTGAATAGACCTATTTGTTACAAAGAGAGCCTCTCTCCACCTTGAAAAACCTAAGTTGCCAAAGTGTTCATTTTCTATGTACTGAATACTCAGAGGGAAACAATGTGCTACATGTTGCAGCTTCTAGCATTGATGGTTTTCTGGAGATATAAATCTGTTTCTTCACATCAGCTGAATGGTCTTATTTGAAAAAAGGTAAACTTATCTCAACCTTGAAACATACGTTGCTGGAAAGTAGGACGTTCAGGAACATACTCCACTGTCACAGGGAAATAATGTGCTAGAAGCTCCTGCTTCTACTACAGATGATTTCCTTTCTAGAGATACATGTGTTTCTTCCAATTAGCTGAAAAGACCTAATTGAAAAAAGCGAGATTTCTCCACCTTCAAAATTCTCACTGGCAGAGAGTATTTCTTAGGAAAATTAACTACTCTCCATCAGAGAAACAACAGCAAGATACTGAAGCTTGTCACACAGACGGTTTTCTTTTCTTTGGAGAGATTTCTTTGCTCTTTCAACTCAGGTTCGTAGGCCTAGTTGGAACACAGAAAGCCAATCTCCACATTGAAAAACCTACATTCCCATATGTATTCCTTTGAAAAACGAAATCCATTTTCATCAGAAAACAATGTACGAGATGCTGAGCTTCTACAATACATGGTTCTCTTGGAGAGATAAATGTGTTGCTTCAACTCAGCTGAATTTGCCTCTTTGGAACAATGTGATCTCATGTGAACCTTGGAAAACGTCCGTCGCGGGAAGTAGTCCTTGCAAAACCGTACTCAATTTTCTCAGGAGACAATGGGCTAGATGCTCCTATTTCTGAAACAGACGGTTTTCTTTCAAGTTATGCATGTGTTTCTTTAAATTAGCTGGCTAGGCCTATTTTGAACAAAGAGATTTTATCTCCATATTGAGAAACTGAAGTTGCTCTAGGTATTTCATTGACAAACTACACTCAATCTGACAAGGAAACAATGTGTTAGATATTCCTTCTGGTAACATAGATGGTTTTCTTCGGAGAGAAACACGTGTTTGTTCAAATCAGCTGAAAAGGCCTCCATGATACAAAGGGAGCCTATCTCCATCCTGAAAAACCTAAGTTGCAAGAAGTATTCCTTTTAAATCTACTGACTACTCACATGGAAACAATATGCTAGATGCTGCAGCTTGTAGTTAGACGGTTTTCTTTGGAGAGACACATGTGTTTCTTCACCTCAGCTGAATTGACCTGTTTTGAACCAAGAGAGTCTACCTCCACCTTGAAAATCCTAACTTGCAGGAAGTATTTCTTTGAAAAAACTGGCAAAAGTCTCCCAGGGTGACAATGTTCTTATTCTCCAAGGTCAAACAGAGATGGTTTTCTTTCAGGAGATACATGTGTTCCTTTAAGTCATATAGAAAGGCCTATTTTGTAACAAAGAGCCCATATCCACATTGAATGACCTATGTTGCAGGAGGAATTCCTTTCCAAATCTATCTCGGTTCTCACAGGGAAGCAATGTGCTAGATGTTGCTGCTTGTAACATATAATGTTTCTTGGGAGAGATCCCTTTGTCTTCAACTCAGCTGAACAGGCCAACGTAGAAAAAAGGGAGCCTATCTCCACCGTGAGAAACCATGCTGCAGGAAGTATTCCAATCAAAAACAAACTTATCTCACAGGGAAACAATGTGCTACCATTCCTGCTTCCAACAGAGATGGTGTTCTTTCGAGAGGTATGTGTGTTTCTTGAAATCTGCGGAATAGGCCTATTGGAAACAAAGTGAGCCTATGTCTACATTGAAAGACCTAAACTGCCTGAAGTACTCCTTTCAAATAGTAACTCAGCTCTCTCACAGAATCAATGTGCTACATGCTGCAGCGTCTAATCTAGATGGTTTCCTTTTAGAGATACATGTGTTTCTTCAATTCACCTGATTGTGTGTATTGGGAACAAAGTGAGCCAACCCACCCTTGGAAAACGTAAGTTGCAGGAAGTCTTTCTTTGACAAACTTACTAAATTCTCACAGGGAAACAATGCCCGAATATTCCTGCTTCCAACAGAGATGGCTTTCTTTGGAGAGATATATGTGTTTCTTCAAATGTGCTGAATAGGCCTACTTGGAACAAAGTGTGCCTATCTCTACATTGAAAATCCTCAGTTGCCCGAAGTACTCCTTTCAAGTACTAACTCAGATCTCACAGAGAAACCATGTGCTACATGCTGCAGCTTCTAATCCCGATGGTTTCCTTTTAGAAATACATGTGTTTCTTCAATTCACATGAAGGTGTGTATTGGGAACAAAGTGAGTCAACCCAACCTTGGAAAACGTAAATTGCAGGAAGTATTCCCTTGCAAAACCTATTCAATTCGAAGTTGGAAACAATATGGGGGATGCTCCTTCTTCCACAGAGATGTTTTCTTTGAGAGACACACGTGTTTCTTCAAGTTAGCTGGACAGGCCTATTTGCTTACTGACTGTAACATATAAGATTTCTTTGGAGAGATACATGTGTTTCTTCAATGCAGCTGAAAAATGCCAATGTGGAAATAAGGGAGCCTCTCTCCACCATGAAGCACCCTGTTGCAGGAAGTATTCCATTTACAAACAAACACAATCTCCCAGGGAGACAATGTGCTATTACTCATGCTTCCAGCAGAGATGGTTTTTTTGGAGAAATATATGTGTTTCTTCAAATCTGCTGAACAGGCCTATTAGGAACAAAGAGAGCCTATGTCTACATTGAAAAAGCTAAATTGCCTGAAGTACTCCTTTCAAATATTAACTCAGCTGTCACAGGGAAACAATGAGCTGCACGGTACAGCTTCTAACATAGATGGTTTCCTTTTAGAGGTACGTGTGTTTCTTCAACTCACCTGCCTGTGTCTATCTGGAAAAAAGTGAGCCTATCCCAACCTTGAAAACCCTAAACTGTAGGAAGTATTCCTATGCAAAGCCTTCTCAATTCTTACTGGGATACAATGTGGTGGATTCTCCTGCTTCTCACACAGATGTTTTCTGTCAAAAGACACATGTGTTTGTTCAAATTAGCCGGGGAGGCCTATTTGGAACAAACAACCCTTTGTTCCCCTTGCAAATTCTGAATGGTGGGAAGAAATTCTTTTAAAATACTCATTTTTAACAGGGAAGCAATGTGCTAGATGTTGAAGATTGTAACATAGATAGTTTTCTTTGCAGAGACACTGATGTTTTTACAACTTAGCTCACAGGCCTACGTGGAAGATAGAGAGCCTATCTCCCTTTGAAAAACGTAAGTTGCCCAAAGTATTCCTTTTAAAATGAAACTCAATTCTCTGAGGGAAAGAATGTGCTATATGCTCCTGATTCTGACTCAAGTGGTTTCTTTTGAGATACATGAGTTCCTTTAACTCTGCTGAAAGGGCCTATTTGGAACAAACAGCCTATCTCCACCTTGAATTTCAAAGATGCAGGAAGTACTGCTTTCAAAAACTTACTGGTTTTTACACGGGTAAACAATGAAGTACATGGCGAAGTTTGTAATCTAGTTGGTTTTCGTTTAGTGCTCCATGTGTTTCTTGAACTCATCTGAATAGGCCCATTTGGAACAAAGAGAGCCTACGTTCACTTTGAAAAATGTAATTTATAGGAAGTACTCCTATCAATAATTAACTCTCTTCTCAGAGGTATACTAGGTCCTAGATTCTATAGCTTGTATCACAGATAGTTTACTGTCAAGAGATAAATGTGTTTCTTCAACTTGCCTGAATAGGCCTATTTCAAAAAAAAGAGCTGATTTTCCCTTTGAAAAACCTAAGTCACAGGAAGTATTCCTTCAAAAACCAGCTCAATTCTCGCAGTGAAACAAGCTCCTAGATGCTGCAGTTTTGAACATAGATGGTTTTCTTTGGACAGATACATGTCTTTGTTCACCTCAGCTGAATAGACCTATTTGTTACAAAGAGAGCCTCTCTCCACCTTGAAAAACCTAAGTTGCCAAAGTGTTCATTTTCTATGTACTGAATACTCAGAGGGAAACAATGTGCTACATGTTGCAGCTTCTAGCATTGATGGTTTTCTGGAGATATAAATCTGTTTCTTCACATCAGCTGAATGGTCTTATTTGAAAAAAGGTAAACTTATCTCAACCTTGAAACATACGTTGCTGGAAAGTAGGACGTCCAGGAACATACTCCACTGTCACAGGGAAATAATGTGCTAGAAGCTCCTGCTTCTACTACAGATGATTTCCTTTCTAGAGATACATGTGTTTCTTCCAATTAGCTGAAAAGACCTAATTGAAAAAAGCGAGATTTCTCCACCTTCAAAATTCTCACTGGCAGAGAGTATTTCTTAGGAAAATTAACTACTCTCCATCAGAGAAACAACAGCAAGATACTGAAGCTTGTCACACAGACAGTTTTCTTTTCTTTGGAGAGATTTCTTTGCTCTTTCAACTCAGGTTCGTAGGCCTAGTTGGAACACAGAAAGCCAATCTCCACATTGAAAAACCTACGTTCCCATATGTATTCCTTTGAAAAACGAAATCCATTTTCATCAGAAAACAATGTACGAGATGCTGAGCTTCTACAATACATGGTTCTCTTGGAGAGATAAATGTGTTGCTTCAACTCAGCTGAATTTGCCTCTTTGGAACAATGTGATGTCATGTGAACCTTGGAAAACGTCCGTCGCGGGAAGTAGTCCTTGCAAAACCGTACTCAATTTTCTCAGGAGACAATGGGCTAGATGCTCCTATTTCTGAAACAGACGGTTTTCTTTCAAGTTATGCATGTGTTTCTTTAAATTAGCTGGCTAGGCCTATTTTGAACAAAGAGATCTTATCTCCATATTGAGAAACTGAAGTTGCTCTAGGTATTTCATTGACAAACTACACTCAATCTGACAAGGAAACAATGTGTTAGATATTCCTTCTGGTAACATAGATGGTTTTCTTCGGAGAGAAACACGTGTTTGTTCAAATCAGCTGAAAAGGCCTCCATGATACAAAGGGAGCCTATCTCCATCCTGAAAAACCTAAGTTGCAAGAAGTATTCCTTTTAAATCTACTGACTACTCACATGGAAACAATATGCTAGATGCTGCAGCTTGTAGTTAGACGGTTTTCTTTGGAGAGACACATGTGTTTCTTCACCTCAGCTGAATTGATCTGTTTTGAACCAAGAGAGTCTACCTCCACCTTGAAAATCCTAACTTGCAGGAAGTATTTCTTTGAAAAAACTGGCAAAAGTCTCCCAGGGTGACAATGTTCTTATTCTCCAGGGTCAAACAGAGATGGTTTTCTTTCAGGAGATACATGTGTTCCTTTAAGTCATATAGAAAGGCCTATTTTGTAACAAAGAGCCCATATCCACATTGAATGACCTATGTTGCAGGAGGAATTCCTTTCCAAATCTATCTCGATTCTCACAGGGAAGCAATGTGCTAGATGTTGCTGCTTGTAACATATAATGTTTCTTGGGAGAGATCCCTTTGTCTTCAACTCAGCTGAACAGGCCAACGTAGAAAAAAGGGAGCCTATCTCCACCGTGAGAAACCATGCTGCAGGAAGTATTCCAATCAAAAACAAACTTATCTCACAGGGAAACAATGTGCTACCATTCCTGCTTCCAACAGAGATGGTGTTCTTTCGAGAGGTATGTGTGTTTCTTGAAATCTGCGGAATAGGCCTATTGGAAACAAAGTGAGCCTATGTCTACATTGAAAGACCTAAACTGCCTGAAGTACTCCTTTCAAATAGTAACTCAGCTCTCTCACAGAATCAATGTGCTACATGCTGCAGCGTCTAATCTAGATGGTTTCCTTTTAGAGATACATGTGTTTCTTCAATTCACCTGATTGTGTGTATTGGGAACAAAGTGAGCCAACCCACCCTTGGAAAACGTAAGTTGCAGGAAGTCTTTCTTTGACAAACTTACTAAATTCTCACAGGGAAACAATGCCCGAATATTCCTGCTTCCAACAGAGATGGCTTTCTTTGGAGAGATATATGTGTTTCTTCAAATGTGCTGAATAGGCCTACTTGGAACAAAGTGTGCCTATCTCTACATTGAAAATCCTCAGTTGCCCGAAGTACTCCTTTCAAGTACTAACTCAGATCTCACAGAGAAACCATGTGCTACATGCTGCAGCTTCTAATCCCGATGGTTTCCTTTTAGAAATACATGTGTTTCTTCAATTCACATGAAGGTGTGTATTGGGAACAAAGTGAGTCAACCCAACCTTGGAAAACGTAAATTGCAGGAAGTATTCCCTTGCAAAACCTATTCAATTCGAAGTTGGAAACAATATGGGGGATGCTCCTTCTTCCACAGAGATGTTTTCTTTGAGAGACACACGTGTTTCTTCAAGTTAGCTGGACAGGCCTATTTGCTTACTGACTGTAACATATAAGATTTCTTTGGAGAGATACATGTGTTTCTTCAATGCAGCTGAAAAATGCCAATGTGGAAATAAGGGAGCCTCTCTCCACCATGAAGCACCCTGTTGCAGGAAGTATTCCATTTACAAACAAACACAATCTCCCAGGGAGACAATGTGCTATTACTCATGCTTCCAGCAGAGATGGTTTTTTTGGAGAAATATATGTGTTTCTTCAAATCTGCTGAACAGGCCTATTAGGAACAAAGAGAGCCTATGTCTACATTGAAAAAGCTAAATTGCCTGAAGTACTCCTTTCAAATATTAACTCAGCTGTCACAGGGAAACAATGAGCTGCACGGTACAGCTTCTAACATAGATGGTTTCCTTTTAGAGGTACGTGTGTTTCTTCAACTCACCTGCCTGTGTCTATCTGGAAAAAAGTGAGCCTATCCCAACCTTGAAAACCCTAAGCTGTAGGAAGTATTCCTATGCAAAGCCTTCTCAATTCTTACTGGGATACAATGTGTTGGATTCTCCTGCTTCTCACACAGATGTTTTCTGTCAAAAGACACATGTGTTTGTTCAAATTAGCCGGGGAGGCCTATTTGGAACAAACAACCCTTTGTTCCCCTTGCAAATTCTGAATGGTGGGAAGAAATTCTTTTAAAATACTCATTTTTAACAGGGAAGCAATGTGCTAGATGTTGAAGATTGTAACATAGATAGTTTTCTTTGCAGAGACACTGATGTTTTTACAACTTAGCTCACAGGCCTACGTGGAAGATAGAGAGCCTATCTCCCTTTGAAAAACGTAAGTTGCCCAAAGTATTCCTTTTAAAATGAAACTCAATTCTCTGAGGGAAAGAATGTGCTATATGCTCCTGATTCTGACTCAAGTGGTTTCTTTTGAGATACATGAGTTCCTTTAACTCTGCTGAAAGGGCCTATTTGGAACAAACAGCCTATCTCCACCTTGAATTTCAAAGATGCAGGAAGTACTGCTTTCAAAAACTTACTGGTTTTTACACGGGTAAACAATGAAGTACATGGCGAAGTTTGTAATCTAGTTGGTTTTCGTTTAGTGCTCCATGTGTTTCTTGAACTCATCTGAATAGGCCCATTTGGAACAAAGAGAGCCTACGTTCACTTTGAAAAATGTAATTTATAGGAAGTACTCCTATCAATAATTAACTCTCTTCTCAGAGGTATACTAGGTCCTAGATTCTATAGCTTGTATCACAGATAGTTTACAGTCAAGAGATAAATGTGTTTCTTCAACTTGCCTGAATAGGCCTATTTCAAAAAAAAGAGCTGATTTTCCCTTTGAAAAACCTAAGTCACAGGAAGTATTCCTTCAAAAACCAGCTCAATTCTCGCAGTGAAACAAGCTCCTAGATGCTGCAGTTTTGAACATAGATGGTTTTCTTTGGACAGATACATGTCTTTGTTCACCTCAGCTGAATAGACCTATTTGTTACAAAGAGAGCCTCTCTCCACCTTGAAAAACCTAAGTTGCCAAAGTGTTCATTTTCTATGTACTGAATACTCAGAGGGAAACAATGTGCTACATGTTGCAGCTTCTAGCATTGATGGTTTTCTGGAGATATAAATCTGTTTCTTCACATCAGCTGAATGGTCTTATTTGAAAAAAGGTAAACTTATCTCAACCTTGAAACATACGTTGCTGGAAAGTAGGACGTTCAGGAACATACTCCACTGTCACAGGGAAATAATGTGCTAGAAGCTCCTGCTTCTACTACAGATGATTTCCTTTCTAGAGATACATGTGTTTCTTCCAATTAGCTGAAAAGACCTAATTGAAAAAAGCGAGATTTCTCCACCTTCAAAATTCTCACTGGCAGAGAGTATTTCTTAGGAAAATTAACTACTCTCCATCAGAGAAACAACAGCAAGATACTGAAGCTTGTCACACAGACAGTTTTCTTTTCTTTGGAGAGATTTCTTTGCTCTTTCAACTCAGTTTCGTAGGCCTAGTTGGAACACAGAAAGCCAATCTCCACATTGAAAAACCTACGTTCCCATATGTATTCCTTTGAAAAACGAAATCCATTTTCATCAGAAAACAATGTACGAGATGCTGAGCTTCTACAATACATGGTTCTCTTGGAGAGATAAATGTGTTGCTTCAACTCAGCTGAATTTGCCTCTTTGGAACAATGTGATGTCATGTGAACCTTGGAAAACGTCCGTCGCGGGAAGTAGTCCTTGCAAAACCGTACTCAATTTTCTCAGGAGACAATGGGCTAGATGCTCCTATTTCTGAAACAGACGGTTTTCTTTCAAGTTATGCATGTGTTTCTTTAAATTAGCTGGCTAGGCCTATTTTGAACAAAGAGATCTTATCTCCATATTGAGAAACTGAAGTTGCTCTAGGTATTTCATTGACAAACTACACTCAATCTGACAAGGAAACAATGTGTTAGATATTCCTTCTGGTAACATAGATGGTTTTCTTCGGAGAGAAACACGTGTTTGTTCAAATCAGCTGAAAAGGCCTCCATGATACAAAGGGAGCCTATCTCCATCCTGAAAAACCTAAGTTGCAAGAAGTATTCCTTTTAAATCTACTGACTACTCACATGGAAACAATATGCTAGATGCTGCAGCTTGTAGTTAGACGGTTTTCTTTGGAGAGACACATGTGTTTCTTCACCTCAGCTGAATTGACCTGTTTTGAACCAAGAGAGTCTACCTCCACCTTGAAAATCCTAACTTGCAGGAAGTATTTCTTTGAAAAAACTGGCAAAAGTCTCCCAGGGTGACAATGTTCTTATTCTCCAGGGTCAAACAGAGATGGTTTTCTTTCAGGAGATACATGTGTTCCTTTAAGTCATATAGAAAGGCCTATTTTGTAACAAAGAGCCCATATCCACATTGAATGACCTATGTTGCAGGAGGAATTCCTTTCCAAATCTATCTCGATTCTCACAGGGAAGCAATGTGCTAGATGTTGCTGCTTGTAACATATAATGTTTCTTGGGAGAGATCCCTTTGTCTTCAACTCAGCTGAACAGGCCAACGTAGAAAAAAGGGAGCCTATCTCCACCGTGAGAAACCATGCTGCAGGAAGTATTCCAATCAAAAACAAACTTATCTCACGGGGAAACAATGTGCTACCATTCCTGCTTCCAACAGAGATGGTGTTCTTTCGAGAGGTATGTGTGTTTCTTGAAATCTGCGGAATAGGCCTATTGGAAACAAAGTGAGCCTATGTCTACATTGAAAGACCTAAACTGCCTGAAGTACTCCTTTCAAATAGTAACTCAGCTCTCTCACAGAATCAATGTGCTACATGCTGCAGCGTCTAATCTAGATGGTTTCCTTTTAGAGATACATGTGTTTCTTCAATTCACCTGATTGTGTGTATTGGGAACAAAGTGAGCCAACCCACCCTTGGAAAACGTAAGTTGCAGGAAGTCTTTCTTTGACAAACTTACTAAATTCTCACAGGGAAACAATGCCCGAATATTCCTGCTTCCAACAGAGATGGCTTTCTTTGGAGAGATATATGTGTTTCTTCAAATGTGCTGAATAGGCCTACTTGGAACAAAGTGTGCCTATCTCTACATTGAAAATCCTCAGTTGCCCGAAGTACTCCTTTCAAGTACTAACTCAGATCTCACAGAGAAACCATGTGCTACATGCTGCAGCTTCTAATCCCGATGGTTTCCTTTTAGAAATACATGTGTTTCTTCAATTCACATGAAGGTGTGTATTGGGAACAAAGTGAGTCAACCCAACCTTGGAAAACGTAAATTGCAGGAAGTATTCCCTTGCAAAACCTATTCAATTCGAAGTTGGAAACAATATGGGGGATGCTCCTTCTTCCACAGAGATGTTTTCTTTGAGAGACACACGTGTTTCTTCAAGTTAGCTGGACAGGCCTATTTGCTTACTGACTGTAACATATAAGATTTCTTTGGAGAGATACATGTGTTTCTTCAATGCAGCTGAAAAATGCCAATGTGGAAATAAGGGAGCCTCTCTCCACCATGAAGCACCCTGTTGCAGGAAGTATTCCATTTACAAACAAACACAATCTCCCAGGGAGACAATGTGCTATTACTCATGCTTCCAGCAGAGATGGTTTTTTTGGAGAAATATATGTGTTTCTTCAAATCTGCTGAACAGGCCTATTAGGAACAAAGAGAGCCTATGTCTACATTGAAAAAGCTAAATTGCCTGAAGTACTCCTTTCAAATATTAACTCAGCTGTCACAGGGAAACAATGAGCTGCACGGTACAGCTTCTAACATAGATGGTTTCCTTTTAGAGGTACGTGTGTTTCTTCAACTCACCTGCCTGTGTCTATCTGGAAAAAAGTGAGCCTATCCCAACCTTGAAAACCCTAAGCTGTAGGAAGTATTCCTATGCAAAGCCTTCTCAATTCTTACTGGGATACAATGTGTTGGATTCTCCTGCTTCTCACACAGATGTTTTCTGTCAAAAGACACATGTGTTTGTTCAAATTAGCCGGGGAGGCCTATTTGGAACAAACAACCCTTTGTTCCCCTTGCAAATTCTGAATGGTGGGAAGAAATTCTTTTAAAATACTCATTTTTAACAGGGAAGCAATGTGCTAGATGTTGAAGATTGTAACATAGATAGTTTTCTTTGCAGAGACACTGATGTTTTTACAACTTAGCTCACAGGCCTACGTGGAAGATAGAGAGCCTATCTCCCTTTGAAAAACGTAAGTTGCCCAAAGTATTCCTTTTAAAATGAAACTCAATTCTCTGAGGGAAAGAATGTGCTATATGCTCCTGATTCTGACTCAAGTGGTTTCTTTTGAGATACATGAGTTCCTTTAACTCTGCTGAAAGGGCCTATTTGGAACAAACAGCCTATCTCCACCTTGAATTTCAAAGATGCAGGAAGTACTGCTTTCAAAAACTTACTGGTTTTTACACGGGTAAACAATGAAGTACATGGCGAAGTTTGTAATCTAGTTGGTTTTCGTTTAGTGCTCCATGTGTTTCTTGAACTCATCTGAATAGGCCCATTTGGAACAAAGAGAGCCTACTTTCACTTTGAAAAATGTAATTTATAGGAAGTACTCCTATCAATAATTAACTCTCTTCTCAGAGGTATACTAGGTCCTAGATTCTATAGCTTGTATCACAGATAGTTTACTGTCAAGAGATAAATGTGTTTCTTCAACTTGCCTGAATAGGCCTATTTCAAAAAAAAGAGCTGATTTTCCCTTTGAAAAACCTAAGTCACAGGAAGTATTCCTTCAAAAACCAGCTCAATTCTCGCAGTGAAACAAGCTCCTAGATGCTGCAGTTTTGAACATAGATGGTTTTCTTTGGACAGATACATGTCTTTGTTCACCTCAGCTGAATAGACCTATTTGTTACAAAGAGAGCCTCTCTCCACCTTGAAAAACCTAAGTTGCCAAAGTGTTCATTTTCTATGTACTGAATACTCAGAGGGAAACAATGTGCTACATGTTGCAGCTTCTAGCATTGATGGTTTTCTGGAGATATAAATCTGTTTCTTCACATCAGCTGAATGGTCTTATTTGAAAAAAGGTAAACTTATCTCAACCTTGAAACATACGTTGCTGGAAAGTAGGACGTTCAGGAACATACTCCACTGTCACAGGGAAATAATGTGCTAGAAGCTCCTGCTTCTACTACAGATGATTTCCTTTCTAGAGATACATGTGTTTCTTCCAATTAGCTGAAAAGACCTAATTGAAAAAAGCGAGATTTCTCCACCTTCAAAATTCTCACTGGCAGAGAGTATTTCTTAGGAAAATTAACTACTCTCCATCAGAGAAACAACAGCAAGATACTGAAGCTTGTCACACAGACAGTTTTCTTTTCTTTGGAGAGATTTCTTTGCTCTTTCAACTCAGGTTCGTAGGCCTAGTTGGAACACAGAAAGCCAATCTCCACATTGAAAAACCTACGTTCCCATATGTATTCCTTTGAAAAACGAAATCCATTTTCATCAGAAAACAATGTACGAGATGCTGAGCTTCTACAATACATGGTTCTCTTGGAGAGATAAATGTGTTGCTTCAACTCAGCTGAATTTGCCTCTTTGGAACAATGTGATGTCATGTGAACCTTGGAAAACGTCCGTCGCGGGAAGTAGTCCTTGCAAAACCGTACTCAATTTTCTCAGGAGACAATGGGCTAGATGCTCCTATTTCTGAAACAGACGGTTTTCTTTCAAGTTATGCATGTGTTTCTTTAAATTAGCTGGCTAGGCCTATTTTGAACAAAGAGATCTTATCTCCATATTGAGAAACTGAAGTTGCTCTAGGTATTTCATTGACAAACTACACTCAATCTGACAAGGAAACAATGTGTTAGATATTCCTTCTGGTAACATAGATGGTTTTCTTCGGAGAGAAACACGTGTTTGTTCAAATCAGCTGAAAAGGCCTCCATGATACAAAGGGAGCCTATCTCCATCCTGAAAAACCTAAGTTGCAAGAAGTATTCCTTTTAAATCTACTGACTACTCACATGGAAACAATATGCTAGATGCTGCAGCTTGTAGTTAGACGGTTTTCTTTGGAGAGACACATGTGTTTCTTCACCTCAGCTGAATTGACCTGTTTTGAACCAAGAGAGTCTACCTCCACCTTGAAAATCCTAACTTGCAGGAAGTATTTCTTTGAAAAAACTGGCAAAAGTCTCCCAGGGTGACAATGTTCTTATTCTCCAGGGTCAAACAGAGATGGTTTTCTTTCAGGAGATACATGTGTTCCTTTAAGTCATATAGAAAGGCCTATTTTGTAACAAAGAGCCCATATCCACATTGAATGACCTATGTTGCAGGAGGAATTCCTTTCCAAATCTATCTCGATTCTCACAGGGAAGCAATGTGCTAGATGTTGCTGCTTGTAACATATAATGTTTCTTGGGAGAGATCCCTTTGTCTTCAACTCAGCTGAACAGGCCAACGTAGAAAAAAGGGAGCCTATCTCCACCGTGAGAAACCATGCTGCAGGAAGTATTCCAATCAAAAACAAACTTATCTCACGGGGAAACAATGTGCTACCATTCCTGCTTCCAACAGAGATGGTGTTCTTTCGAGAGGTATGTGTGTTTCTTGAAATCTGCGGAATAGGCCTATTGGAAACAAAGTGAGCCTATGTCTACATTGAAAGACCTAAACTGCCTGAAGTACTCCTTTCAAATAGTAACTCAGCTCTCTCACAGAATCAATGTGCTACATGCTGCAGCGTCTAATCTAGATGGTTTCCTTTTAGAGATACATGTGTTTCTTCAATTCACCTGATTGTGTGTATTGGGAACAAAGTGAGCCAACCCACCCTTGGAAAACGTAAGTTGCAGGAAGTCTTTCTTTGACAAACTTACTAAATTCTCACAGGGAAACAATGCCCGAATATTCCTGCTTCCAACAGAGATGGCTTTCTTTGGAGAGATATATGTGTTTCTTCAAATGTGCTGAATAGGCCTACTTGGAACAAAGTGTGCCTATCTCTACATTGAAAATCCTCAGTTGCCCGAAGTACTCCTTTCAAGTACTAACTCAGATCTCACAGAGAAACCATGTGCTACATGCTGCAGCTTCTAATCCCGATGGTTTCCTTTTAGAAATACATGTGTTTCTTCAATTCACATGAAGGTGTGTATTGGGAACAAAGTGAGTCAACCCAACCTTGGAAAACGTAAATTGCAGGAAGTATTCCCTTGCAAAACCTATTCAATTCGAAGTTGGAAACAATATGGGGGATGCTCCTTCTTCCACAGAGATGTTTTCTTTGAGAGACACACGTGTTTCTTCAAGTTAGCTGGACAGGCCTATTTGCTTACTGACTGTAACATATAAGATTTCTTTGGAGAGATACATGTGTTTCTTCAATGCAGCTGAAAAATGCCAATGTGGAAATAAGGGAGCCTCTCTCCACCATGAAGCACCCTGTTGCAGGAAGTATTCCATTTACAAACAAACACAATCTCCCAGGGAGACAATGTGCTATTACTCATGCTTCCAGCAGAGATGGTTTTTTTGGAGAAATATATGTGTTTCTTCAAATCTGCTGAACAGGCCTATTAGGAACAAAGAGAGCCTATGTCTACATTGAAAAAGCTAAATTGCCTGAAGTACTCCTTTCAAATATTAACTCAGCTGTCACAGGGAAACAATGAGCTGCACGGTACAGCTTCTAACATAGATGGTTTCCTTTTAGAGGTACGTGTGTTTCTTCAACTCACCTGCCTGTGTCTATCTGGAAAAAAGTGAGCCTATCCCAACCTTGAAAACCCTAAGCTGTAGGAAGTATTCCTATGCAAAGCCTTCTCAATTCTTACTGGGATACAATGTGTTGGATTCTCCTGCTTCTCACACAGATGTTTTCTGTCAAAAGACACATGTGTTTGTTCAAATTAGCCGGGGAGGCCTATTTGGAACAAACAACCCTTTGTTCCCCTTGCAAATTCTGAATGGTGGGAAGAAATTCTTTTAAAATACTCATTTTTAACAGGGAAGCAATGTGCTAGATGTTGAAGATTGTAACATAGATAGTTTTCTTTGCAGAGACACTGATGTTTTTACAACTTAGCTCACAGGCCTACGTGGAAGATAGAGAGCCTATCTCCCTTTGAAAAACGTAAGTTGCCCAAAGTATTCCTTTTAAAATGAAACTCAATTCTCTGAGGGAAAGAATGTGCTATATGCTCCTGATTCTGACTCAAGTGGTTTCTTTTGAGATACATGAGTTCCTTTAACTCTGCTGAAAGGGCCTATTTGGAACAAACAGCCTATCTCCACCTTGAATTTCAAAGATGCAGGAAGTACTGCTTTCAAAAACTTACTGGTTTTTACACGGGTAAACAATGAAGTACATGGCGAAGTTTGTAATCTAGTTGGTTTTCGTTTAGTGCTCCATGTGTTTCTTGAACTCATCTGAATAGGCCCATTTGGAACAAAGAGAGCCTACTTTCACTTTGAAAAATGTAATTTATAGGAAGTACTCCTATCAATAATTAACTCTCTTCTCAGAGGTATACTAGGTCCTAGATTCTATAGCTTGTATCACAGATAGTTTACTGTCAAGAGATAAATGTGTTTCTTCAACTTGCCTGAATAGGCCTATTTCAAAAAAAAGAGCTGATTTTCCCTTTGAAAAACCTAAGTCACAGGAAGTATTCCTTCAAAAACCAGCTCAATTCTCGCAGTGAAACAAGCTCCTAGATGCTGCAGTTTTGAACATAGATGGTTTTCTTTGGACAGATACATGTCTTTGTTCACCTCAGCTGAATAGACCTATTTGTTACAAAGAGAGCCTCTCTCCACCTTGAAAAACCTAAGTTGCCAAAGTGTTCATTTTCTATGTACTGAATACTCAGAGGGAAACAATGTGCTACATGTTGCAGCTTCTAGCATTGATGGTTTTCTGGAGATATAAATCTGTTTCTTCACATCAGCTGAATGGTCTTATTTGAAAAAAGGTAAACTTATCTCAACCTTGAAACATACGTTGCTGGAAAGTAGGACGTTCAGGAACATACTCCACTGTCACAGGGAAATAATGTGCTAGAAGCTCCTGCTTCTACTACAGATGATTTCCTTTCTAGAGATACATGTGTTTCTTCCAATTAGCTGAAAAGACCTAATTGAAAAAAGCGAGATTTCTCCACCTTCAAAATTCTCACTGGCAGAGAGTATTTCTTAGGAAAATTAACTACTCTCCATCAGAGAAACAACAGCAAGATACTGAAGCTTGTCACACAGACAGTTTTCTTTTCTTTGGAGAGATTTCTTTGCTCTTTCAACTCAGGTTCGTAGGCCTAGTTGGAACACAGAAAGCCAATCTCCACATTGAAAAACCTACGTTCCCATATGTATTCCTTTGAAAAACGAAATCCATTTTCATCAGAAAACAATGTACGAGATGCTGAGCTTCTACAATACATGGTTCTCTTGGAGAGATAAATGTGTTGCTTCAACTCAGCTGAATTTGCCTCTTTGGAACAATGTGATGTCATGTGAACCTTGGAAAACGTCCGTCGCGGGAAGTAGTCCTTGCAAAACCGTACTCAATTTTCTCAGGAGACAATGGGCTAGATGCTCCTATTTCTGAAACAGACGGTTTTCTTTCAAGTTATGCATGTGTTTCTTTAAATTAGCTGGCTAGGCCTATTTTGAACAAAGAGATCTTATCTCCATATTGAGAAACTGAAGTTGCTCTAGGTATTTCATTGACAAACTACACTCAATCTGACAAGGAAACAATGTGTTAGATATTCCTTCTGGTAACATAGATGGTTTTCTTCGGAGAGAAACACGTGTTTGTTCAAATCAGCTGAAAAGGCCTCCATGATACAAAGGGAGCCTATCTCCATCCTGAAAAACCTAAGTTGCAAGAAGTATTCCTTTTAAATCTACTGACTACTCACATGGAAACAATATGCTAGATGCTGCAGCTTGTAGTTAGACGGTTTTCTTTGGAGAGACACATGTGTTTCTTCACCTCAGCTGAATTGACCTGTTTTGAACCAAGAGAGTCTACCTCCACCTTGAAAATCCTAACTTGCAGGAAGTATTTCTTTGAAAAAACTGGCAAAAGTCTCCCAGGGTGACAATGTTCTTATTCTCCAGGGTCAAACAGAGATGGTTTTCTTTCAGGAGATACATGTGTTCCTTTAAGTCATATAGAAAGGCCTATTTTGTAACAAAGAGCCCATATCCACATTGAATGACCTATGTTGCAGGAGGAATTCCTTTCCAAATCTATCTCGATTCTCACAGGGAAGCAATGTGCTAGATGTTGCTGCTTGTAACATATAATGTTTCTTGGGAGAGATCCCTTTGTCTTCAACTCAGCTGAACAGGCCAACGTAGAAAAAAGGGAGCCTATCTCCACCGTGAGAAACCATGCTGCAGGAAGTATTCCAATCAAAAACAAACTTATCTCACGGGGAAACAATGTGCTACCATTCCTGCTTCCAACAGAGATGGTGTTCTTTCGAGAGGTATGTGTGTTTCTTGAAATCTGCGGAATAGGCCTATTGGAAACAAAGTGAGCCTATGTCTACATTGAAAGACCTAAACTGCCTGAAGTACTCCTTTCAAATAGTAACTCAGCTCTCTCACAGAATCAATGTGCTACATGCTGCAGCGTCTAATCTAGATGGTTTCCTTTTAGAGATACATGTGTTTCTTCAATTCACCTGATTGTGTGTATTGGGAACAAAGTGAGCCAACCCACCCTTGGAAAACGTAAGTTGCAGGAAGTCTTTCTTTGACAAACTTACTAAATTCTCACAGGGAAACAATGCCCGAATATTCCTGCTTCCAACAGAGATGGCTTTCTTTGGAGAGATATATGTGTTTCTTCAAATGTGCTGAATAGGCCTACTTGGAACAAAGTGTGCCTATCTCTACATTGAAAATCCTCAGTTGCCCGAAGTACTCCTTTCAAGTACTAACTCAGATCTCACAGAGAAACCATGTGCTACATGCTGCAGCTTCTAATCCCGATGGTTTCCTTTTAGAAATACATGTGTTTCTTCAATTCACATGAAGGTGTGTATTGGGAACAAAGTGAGTCAACCCAACCTTGGAAAACGTAAATTGCAGGAAGTATTCCCTTGCAAAACCTATTCAATTCGAAGTTGGAAACAATATGGGGGATGCTCCTTCTTCCACAGAGATGTTTTCTTTGAGAGACACACGTGTTTCTTCAAGTTAGCTGGACAGGCCTATTTGCTTACTGACTGTAACATATAAGATTTCTTTGGAGAGATACATGTGTTTCTTCAATGCAGCTGAAAAATGCCAATGTGGAAATAAGGGAGCCTCTCTCCACCATGAAGCACCCTGTTGCAGGAAGTATTCCATTTACAAACAAACACAATCTCCCAGGGAGACAATGTGCTATTACTCATGCTTCCAGCAGAGATGGTTTTTTTGGAGAAATATATGTGTTTCTTCAAATCTGCTGAACAGGCCTATTAGGAACAAAGAGAGCCTATGTCTACATTGAAAAAGCTAAATTGCCTGAAGTACTCCTTTCAAATATTAACTCAGCTGTCACAGGGAAACAATGAGCTGCACGGTACAGCTTCTAACATAGATGGTTTCCTTTTAGAGGTACGTGTGTTTCTTCAACTCACCTGCCTGTGTCTATCTGGAAAAAAGTGAGCCTATCCCAACCTTGAAAACCCTAAGCTGTAGGAAGTATTCCTATGCAAAGCCTTCTCAATTCTTACTGGGATACAATGTGTTGGATTCTCCTGCTTCTCACACAGATGTTTTCTGTCAAAAGACACATGTGTTTGTTCAAATTAGCCGGGGAGGCCTATTTGGAACAAACAACCCTTTGTTCCCCTTGCAAATTCTGAATGGTGGGAAGAAATTCTTTTAAAATACTCATTTTTAACAGGGAAGCAATGTGCTAGATGTTGAAGATTGTAACATAGATAGTTTTCTTTGCAGAGACACTGATGTTTTTACAACTTAGCTCACAGGCCTACGTGGAAGATAGAGAGCCTATCTCCCTTTGAAAAACGTAAGTTGCCCAAAGTATTCCTTTTAAAATGAAACTCAATTCTCTGAGGGAAAGAATGTGCTATATGCTCCTGATTCTGACTCAAGTGGTTTCTTTTGAGATACATGAGTTCCTTTAACTCTGCTGAAAGGGCCTATTTGGAACAAACAGCCTATCTCCACCTTGAATTTCAAAGATGCAGGAAGTACTGCTTTCAAAAACTTACTGGTTTTTACACGCTTAAACAATGAAGTACATGGCGAAGTTTGTAATCTAGTTGGTTTTCGTTTAGTGCTCCATGTGTTTCTTGAACTCATCTGAATAGGCCCATTTGGAACAAAGAGAGCCTACGTTCACTTTGAAAAATGTAATTTATAGGAAGTACTCCTATCAATAATTAACTCTCTTCTCAGAGGTATACTAGGTCCTAGATTCTATAGCTTGTATCACAGATAGTTTACTGTCAAGAGATAAATGTGTTTCTTCAACTTGCCTGAATAGGCCTATTTCAAAAAAAAAGAGCTGATTTTCCCTTTGAAAAACCTAAGTCACAGGAAGTATTCCTTCAAAAACCAGCTCAATTCTCGCAGTGAAACAAGCTCCTAGATGCTGCAGTTTTGAACATAGATGGTTTTCTTTGGACAGATACATGTCTTTGTTCACCTCAGCTGAATAGACCTATTTGTTACAAAGAGAGCCTCTCTCCACCTTGAAAAACCTAAGTTGCCAAAGTGTTCATTTTCTATGTACTGAATACTCAGAGGGAAACAATGTGCTACATGTTGCAGCTTCTAGCATTGATGGTTTTCTGGAGATATAAATCTGTTTCTTCACATCAGCTGAATGGTCTTATTTGAAAAAAGGTAAACTTATCTCAACCTTGAAACATACGTTGCTGGAAAGTAGGACGTTCAGGAACATACTCCACTGTCACAGGGAAATAATGTGCTAGAAGCTCCTGCTTCTACTACAGATGATTTCCTTTCTAGAGATACATGTGTTTCTTCCAATTAGCTGAAAAGACCTAATTGAAAAAAGCGAGATTTCTCCACCTTCAAAATTCTCACTGGCAGAGAGTATTTCTTAGGAAAATTAACTACTCTCCATCAGAGAAACAACAGCAAGATACTGAAGCTTGTCACATAGACGGTTGTCTTTTCTTTGGAGAGATTTCTTTGTTCTTTCAACTCAGGTTCGTAGGCCTAGTTGGAACACAGAAAGCCAATCTCCACATTGAAAAACCTACGTTCCCATATGTATTCCTTTGAAAAACGAAATCCATTTTCATCAGAAAACAATGTACGAGATGCTGAGCTTCTACAATACATGGTTCTCTTGGAGAGATAAATGTGTTGCTTCAACTCAGCTGAATTTGCCTCTTTGGAACAATGTGATGTCATGTGAACCTTGGAAAACGTCCGTCGCGGGAAGTAGTCCTTGCAAAACCGTACTCAATTTTCTCAGGAGACAATGGGCTAGATGCTCCTATTTCTGAAACAGACGGTTTTCTTTCAAGTTATGCATGTGTTTCTTTAAATTAGCTGGCTAGGCCTATTTTGAACGAAGAGATCTTATCTCCATATTGAGAAACTGAAGTTGCTCTAGGTATTTCATTGACAAACTACACTCAATCTGACAAGGAAACAATGTGTTAGATATTCCTTCTGGTAACATAGATGGTTTTCTTCGGAGAGAAACACGTGTTTGTTCAAATCAGCTGAAAAGGCCTCCATGATACAAAGGGAGCCTATCTCCATCCTGAAAAACCGAAGTTGCAAGAAGTATTCCTTTTAAATCTACTGACTACTCACATGGAAACAATATGCTAGATGCTGCAGGTTGTAGTTAGACGGTTTTCTTTGGAGAGACACATGTGTTTCTTCACCTCAGCTGAATTGACCTGTTTGGAACCAAGAGAGTCTACCTCCACCTTGAAAATCCTAACTTGCAGGAAGTATTTCTTTGAAAAAACTGGCAAAAGTCTCCCAGGGTGACAATGTTCTTATTCTCCAGGGTCAAACAGAGATGGTTTTCTTTCAGGAGATACATGTGTTCCTTTAAGTCATATAGAAAGGCCTATTTTGTAACAAAGAGCCCATATCCACATTGAATGACCTATGTTGCAGGAGGAATTCCTTTCCAAATCTATCTCGGTTCTCACAGGGAAGCAATGTGCTAGATGTTGCTGCTTGTAACATATAATGTTTCTTGGGAGAGATCCCTTTGTCTTCAACTCAGCTGAACAGGCCAACGTAGAAAAAAGGGAGCCTATCTCCACCGTGAGAAACCATGCTGCAGGAAGTATTCCAATCAAAAACAAACTTATCTCACGGGGAAACAATGTGCTACCATTCCTGCTTCCAACAGAGATGGTGTTCTTTCGAGAGGTATGTGTGTTTCTTGAAATCTGCGGAATAGGCCTATTGGAAACAAAGTGAGCCTATGTCTACATTGAAAGACCTAAACTGCCTGAAGTACTCCTTTCAAATAGTAACTCAGCTCTCTCACAGAATCAATGTGCTACATGCTGCAGCGTCTAATCTAGATGGTTTCCTTTTAGAGATACATGTGTTTCTTCAATTCACCTGATTGTGTGTATTGGGAACAAAGTGAGCCAACCCACCCTTGGAAAACGTAAGTTGCAGGAAGTCTTTCTTTGACAAACTTACTAAATTCTCACAGGGAAACAATGCCCGAATATTCCTGCTTCCAACAGAGATGGCTTTCTTTGGAGAGATATATGTGTTTCTTCAAATGTGCTGAATAGGCCTACTTGGAACAAAGTGTGCCTATCTCTACATTGAAAATCCTCAGTTGCCCGAAGTACTCCTTTCAAGTACTAACTCAGATCTCACAGAGAAACCATGTGCTACATGCTGCAGCTTCTAATCCCGATGGTTTCCTTTTAGAAATACATGTGTTTCTTCAATTCACATGAAGGTGTGTATTGGGAACAAAGTGAGTCAACCCAACCTTGGAAAACGTAAATTGCAGGAAGTATTCCCTTGCAAAACCTATTCAATTCGAAGTTGGAAACAATATGGGGGATGCTCCTTCTTCCACAGAGATGTTTTCTTTGAGAGACACACGTGTTTCTTCAAGTTAGCTGGACAGGCCTATTTGCTTACTGACTGTAACATATAAGATTTCTTTGGAGAGATACATGTGTTTCTTCAATGCAGCTGAAAAATGCCAATGTGGAAATAAGGGAGCCTCTCTCCACCATGAAGCACCCTGTTGCAGGAAGTATTCCATTTACAAACAAACACAATCTCCCAGGGAGACAATGTGCTATTACTCATGCTTCCAGCAGAGATGGTTTTTTTGGAGAAATATATGTGTTTCTTCAAATCTGCTGAACAGGCCTATTAGGAACAAAGAGAGCCTATGTCTACATTGAAAAAGCTAAATTGCCTGAAGTACTCCTTTCAAATATTAACTCAGCTGTCTCAGGGAAACAATGAGCTGCACGGTACAGCTTCTAACATAGATGGTTTCCTTTTAGAGGTACGTGTGTTTCTTCAACTCACCTGCCTGTGTCTATCTGGAAAAAAGTGAGCCTATCCCAACCTTGAAAACCCTAAGCTGTAGGAAGTATTCCTATGCAAAGCCTTCTCAATTCTTACTGGGATACAATGTGTTGGATTCTCCTGCTTCTCACACAGATGTTTTCTGTCAAAAGACACATGTGTTTGTTCAAATTAGCCGGGGAGGCCTATTTGGAACAAACAACCCTTTGTTCCCCTTGCAAATTCTGAATGGTGGGAAGAAATTCTTTTAAAATACTCATTTTTAACAGGGAAGCAATGTGCTAGATGTTGAAGATTGTAACATAGATAGTTTTCTTTGCAGAGACACTGATGTTTTTACAACTTAGCTCACAGGCCTACGTGGAAGATAGAGAGCCTATCTCCCTTTGAAAAACGTAAGTTGCCCAAAGTATTCCTTTTAAAATGAAACTCAATTCTCTGAGGGAAAGAATGTGCTATATGCTCCTGATTCTGACTCAAGTGGTTTCTTTTGAGATACATGAGTTCCTTTAACTCTGCTGAAAGGGCCTATTTGGAACAAACAGCCTATCTCCACCTTGAATTTCAAAGATGCAGGAAGTACTGCTTTCAAAAACTTACTGGTTTTTACACGGGTAAACAATGAAGTACATGGCGAAGTTTGTAATCTAGTTGGTTTTCGTTTAGTGCTCCATGTGTTTCTTGAACTCATCTGAATAGGCCCATTTGGAACAAAGAGAGCCTACGTTCACTTTGAAAAATGTAATTTATAGGAAGTACTCCTATCAATAATTAACTCTCTTCTCAGAGGTATACTAGGTCCTAGATTCTATAGCTTGTATCACAGATAGTTTACAGTCAAGAGATAAATGTGTTTCTTCAACTTGCCTGAATAGGCCTATTTCAAAAAAAAGAGCTGATTTTCCCTTTGAAAAACCTAAGTCACAGGAAGTATTCCTTCAAAAACCAGCTCAATTCTCGCAGTGAAACAAGCTCCTAGATGCTGCAGTTTTGAACATAGATGGTTTTCTTTGGACAGATACATGTCTTTGTTCACCTCAGCTGAATAGACCTATTTGTTACAAAGAGAGCCTCTCTCCACCTTGAAAAACCTAAGTTGCCAAAGTGTTCATTTTCTATGTACTGAATACTCAGAGGGAAACAATGTGCTACATGTTGCAGCTTCTAGCATTGATGGTTTTCTGGAGATATAAATCTGTTTCTTCACATCAGCTGAATGGTCTTATTTGAAAAAAGGTAAACTTATCTCAACCTTGAAACATACGTTGCTGGAAAGTAGGACGTTCAGGAACATACTCCACTGTCACAGGGAAATAATGTGCTAGAAGCTCCTGCTTCTACTACAGATGATTTCCTTTCTAGAGATACATGTGTTTCTTCCAATTAGCTGAAAAGACCTAATTGAAAAAAGCGAGATTTCTCCACCTTCAAAATTCTCACTGGCAGAGAGTATTTCTTAGGAAAATTAACTACTCTCCATCAGAGAAACAACAGCAAGATACTGAAGCTTGTCACACAGACAGTTTTCTTTTCTTTGGAGAGATTTCTTTGCTCTTTCAACTCAGGTTCGTAGGCCTAGTTGGAACACAGAAAGCCAATCTCCACATTGAAAAACCTACGTTCCCATATGTATTCCTTTGAAAAACGAAATCCATTTTCATCAGAAAACAATGTACGAGATGCTGAGCTTCTACAATACATGGTTCTCTTGGAGAGATAAATGTGTTGCTTCAACTCAGCTGAATTTGCCTCTTTGGAACAATGTGATGTCATGTGAACCTTGGAAAACGTCCGTCGCGGGAAGTAGTCCTTGCAAAACCGTACTCAATTTTCTCAGGAGACAATGGGCTAGATGCTCCTATTTCTGAAACAGACGGTTTTCTTTCAAGTTATGCATGTGTTTCTTTAAATTAGCTGGCTAGGCCTATTTTGAACAAAGAGATTTTATCTCCATATTGAGAAACTGAAGTTGCTCTAGGTATTTCATTGACAAACTACACTCAATCTGACAAGGAAACAATGTGTTAGATATTCCTTCTGGTAACATAGATGGTTTTCTTCGGAGAGAAACACGTGTTTGTTCAAATCAGCTGAAAAGGCCTCCATGATACAAAGGGAGCCTATCTCCATCCTGAAAAACCTAAGTTGCAAGAAGTATTCCTTTTAAATCTACTGACTACTCACATGGAAACAATATGCTAGATGCTGCAGCTTGTAGTTAGACGGTTTTCTTTGGAGAGACACATGTGTTTCTTCACCTCAGCTGAATTGACCTGTTTGGAACCAAGAGAGTCTACCTCCACCTTGAAAATCCTAACTTGCAGGAAGTATTTCTTTGAAAAAACTGGCAAAAGTCTCCCAGGGTGACAATGTTCTTATTCTCCAGGGTCAAACAGAGATGGTTTTCTTTCAGGAGATACATGTGTTCCTTTAAGTCATATAGAAAGGCCTATTTTGTAACAAAGAGCCCATATCCACATTGAATGACCTATGTTGCAGGAGGAATTCCTTTCCAAATCTATCTCGGTTCTCACAGGGAAGCAATGTGCTAGATGTTGCTGCTTGTAACATATAATGTTTCTTGGGAGAGATCCCTTTGTCTTCAACTCAGCTGAACAGGCCAACGTAGAAAAAAGGGAGCCTATCTCCACCGTGAGAAACCATGCTGCAGGAAGTATTCCAATCAAAAACAAACTTATCTCACGGGGAAACAATGTGCTACCATTCCTGCTTCCAACAGAGATGGTGTTCTTTCGAGAGGTATGTGTGTTTCTTGAAATCTGCGGAATAGGCCTATTGGAAACAAAGTGAGCCTATGTCTACATTGAAAGACCTAAACTGCCTGAAGTACTCCTTTCAAATAGTAACTCAGCTCTCTCACAGAATCAATGTGCTACATGCTGCAGCGTCTAATCTAGATGGTTTCCTTTTAGAGATACATGTGTTTCTTCAATTCACCTGATTGTGTGTATTGGGAACAAAGTGAGCCAACCCACCCTTGGAAAACGTAAGTTGCAGGAAGTCTTTCTTTGACAAACTTACTAAATTCTCACAGGGAAACAATGCCCGAATATTCCTGCTTCCAACAGAGATGGCTTTCTTTGGAGAGATATATGTGTTTCTTCAAATGTGCTGAATAGGCCTACTTGGAACAAAGTGTGCCTATCTCTACATTGAAAATCCTCAGTTGCCCGAAGTACTCCTTTCAAGTACTAACTCAGATCTCACAGAGAAACCATGTGCTACATGCTGCAGCTTCTAATCCCGATGGTTTCCTTTTAGAAATACATGTGTTTCTTCAATTCACATGAAGGTGTGTATTGGGAACAAAGTGAGTCAACCCAACCTTGGAAAACGTAAATTGCAGGAAGTATTCCCTTGCAAAACCTATTCAATTCGAAGTTGGAAACAATATGGGGGATGCTCCTTCTTCCACAGAGATGTTTTCTTTGAGAGACACACGTGTTTCTTCAAGTTAGCTGGACAGGCCTATTTGCTTACTGACTGTAACATATAAGATTTCTTTGGAGAGATACATGTGTTTCTTCAATGCAGCTGAAAAATGCCAATGTGGAAATAAGGGAGCCTCTCTCCACCATGAAGCACCCTGTTGCAGGAAGTATTCCATTTACAAACAAACACAATCTCCCAGGGAGACAATGTGCTATTACTCATGCTTCCAGCAGAGATGGTTTTTTTGGAGAAATATATGTGTTTCTTCAAATCTGCTGAACAGGCCTATTAGGAACAAAGAGAGCCTATGTCTACATTGAAAAAGCTAAATTGCCTGAAGTACTCCTTTCAAATATTAACTCAGCTGTCACAGGGAAACAATGAGCTGCACGGTACAGCTTCTAACATAGATGGTTTCCTTTTAGAGGTACGTGTGTTTCTTCAACTCACCTGCCTGTGTCTATCTGGAAAAAAGTGAGCCTATCCCAACCTTGAAAACCCTAAGCTGTAGGAAGTATTCCTATGCAAAGCCTTCTCAATTCTTACTGGGATACAATGTGGTGGATTCTCCTGCTTCTCACACAGATGTTTTCTGTCAAAAGACACATGTGTTTGTTCAAATTAGCCGGGGAGGCCTATTTGGAACAAACAACCCTTTGTTCCCCTTGCAAATTCTGAATGGTGGGAAGAAATTCTTTTAAAATACTCATTTTTAACAGGGAAGCAATGTGCTAGATGTTGAAGATTGTAACATAGATAGTTTTCTTTGCAGAGACACTGATGTTTTTACAACTTAGCTCACAGGCCTACGTGGAAGATAGAGAGCCTATCTCCCTTTGAAAAACGTAAGTTGCCCAAAGTATTCCTTTTAAAATGAAACTCAATTCTCTGAGGGAAAGAATGTGCTATATGCTCCTGATTCTGACTCAAGTGGTTTCTTTTGAGATACATGAGTTCCTTTAACTCTGCTGAAAGGGCCTATTTGGAACAAACAGCCTATCTCCACCTTGAATTTCAAAGATGCAGGAAGTACTGCTTTCAAAAACTTACTGGTTTTTACACGGGTAAACAATGAAGTACATGGCGAAGTTTGTAATCTAGTTGGTTTTCGTTTAGTGCTCCATGTGTTTCTTGAACTCATCTGAATAGGCCCATTTGGAACAAAGAGAGCCTACGTTCACTTTGAAAAATGTAATTTATAGGAAGTACTCCTATCAATAATTAACTCTCTTCTCAGAGGTATACTAGGTCCTAGATTCTATAGCTTGTATCACAGATAGTTTACTGTCAAGAGATAAATGTGTTTCTTCAACTTGCCTGAATAGGCCTATTTCAAAAAAAAGAGCTGATTTTCCCTTTGAAAAACCTAAGTCACAGGAAGTATTCCTTCAAAAACCAGCTCAATTCTCGCAGTGAAACAAGCTCCTAGATGCTGCAGTTTTGAACATAGATGGTTTTCTTTGGACAGATACATGTCTTTGTTCACCTCAGCTGAATAGACCTATTTGTTACAAAGAGAGCCTCTCTCCACCTTGAAAAACCTAAGTTGCCAAAGTGTTCATTTTCTATGTACTGAATACTCAGAGGGAAACAATGTGCTACATGTTGCAGCTTCTAGCATTGATGGTTTTCTGGAGATATAAATCTGTTTCTTCACATCAGCTGAATGGTCTTATTTGAAAAAAGGTAAACTTATCTCAACCTTGAAACATACGTTGCTGGAAAGTAGGACGTTCAGGAACATACTCCACTGTCACAGGGAAATAATGTGCTAGAAGCTCCTGCTTCTACTACAGATGATTTCCTTTCTAGAGATACATGTGTTTCTTCCAATTAGCTGAAAAGACCTAATTGAAAAAAGCGAGATTTCTCCACCTTCAAAATTCTCACTGGCAGAGAGTATTTCTTAGGAAAATTAACTACTCTCCATCAGAGAAAC
Source organism: Castor canadensis (assembly GCF_047511655.1). Taxonomy (NCBI): domain Eukaryota; kingdom Metazoa; phylum Chordata; class Mammalia; order Rodentia; family Castoridae; genus Castor; species Castor canadensis. The sequence continues at coordinate 33,259,221 of NC_133402.1, read as the reverse complement.
AACAGCAAGATACTGAAGCTTGTCACACAGACAGTTTTCTTTTCTTTGGAGAGATTTCTTTGCTCTTTCAACTCAGGTTCGTAGGCCTAGTTGGAACACAGAAAGCCAATCTCCACATTGAAAAACCTACGTTCCCATATGTATTCCTTTGAAAAAGGAAATCCATTTTCATCAGAAAACAATGTACGAGATGCTGAGCTTCTACAATACATGGTTCTCTTGGAGAGATAAATGTGTTGCTTCAACTCAGCTGAATTTGCCTCTTTGGAACAATGTGATCTCATGTGAACCTTGGAAAACGTCCGTCGCGGGAAGTAGTCCTTGCAAAACCGTACTCAATTTTCTCAGGAGACAATGGGCTAGATGCTCCTATTTCTGAAACAGACGGTTTTCTTTCAAGTTATGCATGTGTTTCTTTAAATTAGCTGGCTAGGCCTATTTTGAACAAAGAGATTTTATCTCCATATTGAGAAACTGAAGTTGCTCTAGGTATTTCATTGACAAACTACACTCAATCTGACAAGGAAACAATGTGTTAGATATTCCTTCTGGTAACATAGATGGTTTTCTTCGGAGAGAAACACGTGTTTGTTCAAATCAGCTGAAAAGGCCTCCATGATACAAAGGGAGCCTATCTCCATCCTGAAAAACCTAAGTTGCAAGAAGTATTCCTTTTAAATCTACTGACTACTCACATGGAAACAATATGCTAGATGCTGCAGCTTGTAGTTAGACGGTTTTCTTTGGAGAGACACATGTGTTTCTTCACCTCAGCTGAATTGACCTGTTTGGAACCAAGAGAGTCTACCTCCACCTTGAAAATCCTAACTTGCAGGAAGTATTTCTTTGAAAAAACTGGCAAAAGTCTCCCAGGGTGACAATGTTCTTATTCTCCAGGGTCAAACAGAGATGGTTTTCTTTCAGGAGATACATGTGTTCCTTTAAGTCATATAGAAAGGCCTATTTTGTAACAAAGAGCCCATATCCACATTGAATGACCTATGTTGCAGGAGGAATTCCTTTCCAAATCTATCTCGGTTCTCACAGGGAAGCAATGTGCTAGATGTTGCTGCTTGTAACATATAATGTTTCTTGGGAGAGATCCCTTTGTCTTCAACTCAGCTGAACAGGCCAACGTAGAAAAAAGGGAGCCTATCTCCACCGTGAGAAACCATGCTGCAGGAAGTATTCCAATCAAAAACAAACTTATCTCACGGGGAAACAATGTGCTACCATTCCTGCTTCCAACAGAGATGGTGTTCTTTCGAGAGGTATGTGTGTTTCTTGAAATCTGCGGAATAGGCCTATTGGAAACAAAGTGAGCCTATGTCTACATTGAAAGACCTAAACTGCCTGAAGTACTCCTTTCAAATAGTAACTCAGCTCTCTCACAGAATCAATGTGCTACATGCTGCAGCGTCTAATCTAGATGGTTTCCTTTTAGAGATACATGTGTTTCTTCAATTCACCTGATTGTGTGTATTGGGAACAAAGTGAGCCAACCCACCCTTGGAAAACGTAAGTTGCAGGAAGTCTTTCTTTGACAAACTTACTAAATTCTCACAGGGAAACAATGCCCGAATATTCCTGCTTCCAACAGAGATGGCTTTCTTTGGAGAGATATATGTGTTTCTTCAAATGTGCTGAATAGGCCTACTTGGAACAAAGTGTGCCTATCTCTACATTGAAAATCCTCAGTTGCCCGAAGTACTCCTTTCAAGTACTAACTCAGATCTCACAGAGAAACCATGTGCTACATGCTGCAGCTTCTAATCCCGATGGTTTCCTTTTAGAAATACATGTGTTTCTTCAATTCACATGAAGGTGTGTATTGGGAACAAAGTGAGTCAACCCAACCTTGGAAAACGTAAATTGCAGGAAGTATTCCCTTGCAAAACCTATTCAATTCGAAGTTGGAAACAATATGGGGGATGCTCCTTCTTCCACAGAGATGTTTTCTTTGAGAGACACACGTGTTTCTTCAAGTTAGCTGGACAGGCCTATTTGCTTACTGACTGTAACATATAAGATTTCTTTGGAGAGATACATGTGTTTCTTCAATGCAGCTGAAAAATGCCAATGTGGAAATAAGGGAGCCTCTCTCCACCATGAAGCACCCTGTTGCAGGAAGTATTCCATTTACAAACAAACACAATCTCCCAGGGAGACAATGTGCTATTACTCATGCTTCCAGCAGAGATGGTTTTTTTGGAGAAATATATGTGTTTCTTCAAATCTGCTGAACAGGCCTATTAGGAACAAAGAGAGCCTATGTCTACATTGAAAAAGCTAAATTGCCTGAAGTACTCCTTTCAAATATTAACTCAGCTGTCACAGGGAAACAATGAGCTGCACGGTACAGCTTCTAACATAGATGGTTTCCTTTTAGAGGTACGTGTGTTTCTTCAACTCACCTGCCTGTGTCTATCTGGAAAAAAGTGAGCCTATCCCAACCTTGAAAACCCTAAGCTGTAGGAAGTATTCCTATGCAAAGCCTTCTCAATTCTTACTGGGATACAATGTGGTGGATTCTCCTGCTTCTCACACAGATGTTTTCTGTCAAAAGACACATGTGTTTGTTCAAATTAGCCGGGGAGGCCTATTTGGAACAAACAACCCTTTGTTCCCCTTGCAAATTCTGAATGGTGGGAAGAAATTCTTTTAAAATACTCATTTTTAACAGGGAAGCAATGTGCTAGATGTTGAAGATTGTAACATAGATAGTTTTCTTTGCAGAGACACTGATGTTTTTACAACTTAGCTCACAGGCCTACGTGGAAGATAGAGAGCCTATCTCCCTTTGAAAAACGTAAGTTGCCCAAAGTATTCCTTTTAAAATGAAACTCAATTCTCTGAGGGAAAGAATGTGCTATATGCTCCTGATTCTGACTCAAGTGGTTTCTTTTGAGATACATGAGTTCCTTTAACTCTGCTGAAAGGGCCTATTTGGAACAAACAGCCTATCTCCACCTTGAATTTCAAAGATGCAGGAAGTACTGCTTTCAAAAACTTACTGGTTTTTACACGGGTAAACAATGAAGTACATGGCGAAGTTTGTAATCTAGTTGGTTTTCGTTTAGTGCTCCATGTGTTTCTTGAACTCATCTGAATAGGCCCATTTGGAACAAAGAGAGCCTACGTTCACTTTGAAAAATGTAATTTATAGGAAGTACTCCTATCAATAATTAACTCTCTTCTCAGAGGTATACTAGGTCCTAGATTCTATAGCTTGTATCACAGATAGTTTACTGTCAAGAGATAAATGTGTTTCTTCAACTTGCCTGAATAGGCCTATTTCAAAAAAAAGAGCTGATTTTCCCTTTGAAAAACCTAAGTCACAGGAAGTATTCCTTCAAAAACCAGCTCAATTCTCGCAGTGAAACAAGCTCCTAGATGCTGCAGTTTTGAACATAGATGGTTTTCTTTGGACAGATACATGTCTTTGTTCACCTCAGCTGAATAGACCTATTTGTTACAAAGAGAGCCTCTCTCCACCTTGAAAAACCTAAGTTGCCAAAGTGTTCATTTTCTATGTACTGAATACTCAGAGGGAAACAATGTGCTACATGTTGCAGCTTCTAGCATTGATGGTTTTCTGGAGATATAAATCTGTTTCTTCACATCAGCTGAATGGTCTTATTTGAAAAAAGGTAAACTTATCTCAACCTTGAAACATACGTTGCTGGAAAGTAGGACGTTCAGGAACATACTCCACTGTCACAGGGAAATAATGTGCTAGAAGCTCCTGCTTCTACTACAGATGATTTCCTTTCTAGAGATACATGTGTTTCTTCCAATTAGCTGAAAAGACCTAATTGAAAAAAGCGAGATTTCTCCACCTTCAAAATTCTCACTGGCAGAGAGTATTTCTTAGGAAAATTAACTACTCTCCATCAGAGAAACAACAGCAAGATACTGAAGCTTGTCACACAGACAGTTTTCTTTTCTTTGGAGAGATTTCTTTGCTCTTTCAACTCAGGTTCGTAGGCCTAGTTGGAACACAGAAAGCCAATCTCCACATTGAAAAACCTACGTTCCCATATGTATTCCTTTGAAAAACGAAATCCATTTTCATCAGAAAACAATGTACGAGATGCTGAGCTTCTACAATACATGGTTCTCTTGGAGAGATAAATGTGTTGCTTCAACTCAGCTGAATTTGCCTCTTTGGAACAATGTGATGTCATGTGAACCTTGGAAAACGTCCGTCGCGGGAAGTAGTCCTTGCAAAACCGTACTCAATTTTCTCAGGAGACAATGGGCTAGATGCTCCTATTTCTGAAACAGACGGTTTTCTTTCAAGTTATGCATGTGTTTCTTTAAATTAGCTGGCTAGGCCTATTTTGAACAAAGAGATTTTATCTCCATATTGAGAAACTGAAGTTGCTCTAGGTATTTCATTGACAAACTACACTCAATCTGACAAGGAAACAATGTGTTAGATATTCCTTCTGGTAACATAGATGGTTTTCTTCGGAGAGAAACACGTGTTTGTTCAAATCAGCTGAAAAGGCCTCCATGATACAAAGGGAGCCTATCTCCATCCTGAAAAACCTAAGTTGCAAGAAGTATTCCTTTTAAATCTACTGACTACTCACATGGAAACAATATGCTAGATGCTGCAGCTTGTAGTTAGACGGTTTTCTTTGGAGAGACACATGTGTTTCTTCACCTCAGCTGAATTGACCTGTTTTGAACCAAGAGAGTCTACCTCCACCTTGAAAATCCTAACTTGCAGGAAGTATTTCTTTGAAAAAACTGGCAAAAGTCTCCCAGGGTGACAATGTTCTTATTCTCCAGGGTCAAACAGAGATGGTTTTCTTTCAGGAGATACATGTGTTCCTTTAAGTCATATAGAAAGGCCTATTTTGTAACAAAGAGCCCATATCCACATTGAATGACCTATGTTGCAGGAGGAATTCCTTTCCAAATCTATCTCGGTTCTCACAGGGAAGCAATGTGCTAGATGTTGCTGCTTGTAACATATAATGTTTCTTGGGAGAGATCCCTTTGTCTTCAACTCAGCTGAACAGGCCAATGTAGAAAAAAGGGAGCCTATCTCCACCGTGAGAAACCATGCTGCAGGAAGTATTCCAATCAAAAACAAACTTATCTCACGGGGAAACAATGTGCTACCATTCCTGCTTCCAACAGAGATGGTGTTCTTTCGAGAGGTATGTGTGTTTCTTGAAATCTGCGGAATAGGCCTATTGGAAACAAAGTGATCCTATGTCTACATTGAAAGACCTAAACTGCCTGAAGTACTCCTTTCAAATAGTAACTCAGCTCTCTCACAGAATCAATGTGCTACATGCTGCAGCGTCTAATCTAGATGGTTTCCTTTTAGAGATACATGTGTTTCTTCAATTCACCTGATTGTGTGTATTGGGAACAAAGTGAGCCAACCCACCCTTGGAAAACGTAAGTTGCAGGAAGTCTTTCTTTGACAAACTTACTAAATTCTCACAGGGAAACAATGCCCGAATATTCCTGCTTCCAACAGAGATGGCTTTCTTTGGAGAGATATATGTGTTTCTTCAAATGTGCTGAATAGGCCTACTTGGAACAAAGTGTGCCTATCTCTACATTGAAAATCCTCAGTTGCCCGAAGTACTCCTTTCAAGTACTAACTCAGATCTCACAGAGAAACCATTTGCTACATGCTGCAGCTTCTAATCCCGATGGTTTCCTTTTAGAAATACATGTGTTTCTTCAATTCACATGAAGGTGTGTATTGGGAACAAAGTGAGTCAACCCAACCTTGGAAAACGTAAATTGCAGGAAGTATTCCCTTGCAAAACCTATTCAATTCGAAGTTGGAAACAATATGGGGGATGCTCCTTCTTCCACAGAGATGTTTTCTTTGAGAGACACACGTGTTTCTTCAAGTTAGCTGGACAGGCCTATTTGCTTACTGACTGTAACATATAAGATTTCTTTGGAGAGATACATGTGTTTCTTCAATGCAGCTGAAAAATGCCAATGTGGAAATAAGGGAGCCTCTCTCCACCATGAAGCACCCTGTTGCAGGAAGTATTCCATTTACAAACAAACACAATCTCCCAGGGAGACAATGTGCTATTACTCATGCTTCCAGCAGAGATGGTTTTTTTGGAGAAATATATGTGTTTCTTCAAATCTGCTGAACAGGCCTATTAGGAACAAAGAGAGCCTATGTCTACATTGAAAAAGCTAAATTACCTGAAGTACTCCTTTCAAATATTAACTCAGCTGTCTCAGGGAAACAATGAGCTGCACGGTACAGCTTCTAACATAGATGGTTTCCTTTTAGAGGTACGTGTGTTTCTTCAACTCACCTGCCTGTGCCTATCTGGAAAAAAGTGAGCCTATCCCAACCTTGAAAACCCTAAGCTGTAGGAAGTATTCCTATGCAAAGCCTTCTCAATTCTTACTGGGATACAATGTGGTGGATTCTCCTGCTTCTCACACAGATGTTTTCTGTCAAAAGACACATGTGTTTGTTCAAATTAGCCGGGGAGGCCTATTTGGAACAAACAACCCTTTGTTCCCCTTGCAAATTCTGAATGGTGGGAAGAAATTCTTTTAAAATACTCATTTTTAACAGGGAAGCAATGTGCTAGATGTTGAAGATTGTAACATAGATAGTTTTCTTTGCAGAGACACTGATGTTTTTACAACTTAGCTCACAGGCCTACGTGGAAGATAGAGAGCCTATCTCCCTTTGAAAAACGTAAGTTGCCCAAAGTATTCCTTTTAAAATGAAACTCAATTCTCTGAGGGAAAGAATGTGCTATATGCTCCTGATTCTGACTCAAGTGGTTTCTTTTGAGATACATGAGTTCCTTTAACTCTGCTTAAAGGGCCTATTTGGAACAAACAGCCTATCTCCACCTTGAATTTCAAAGATGCAGGAAGTACTGCTTTCAAAAACTTACTGGTTTTTACACGGGTAAACAATGAAGTACATGGTGAAGTTTGTAATCTAGTTGGTTTTCGTTTAGTGCTCCATGTGTTTCTTGAACTCATCTGAATAGGCCCATTTGGAACAAAGAGAGCCTACGTTCACTTTGAAAAATGTAATTTATAGGAAGTACTCCTATCAATAATTAACTCTCTTCTCAGAGGTATACTAGGTCCTAGATTCTATAGCTTGTATCACAGATAGTTTACTGTCAAGAGATAAATGTGTTTCTTCAACTTGCCTGAATAGGCCTATTTCAAAAAAAAGAGCTGATTTTCCCTTTGAAAAACCTAAGTCACAGGAAGTATTCCTTCAAAAACCAGCTCAATTCTCGCAGTGAAACAAGCTCCTAGATGCTGCAGTTTTGAACATAGATGGTTTTCTTTGGACAGATACATGTCTTTGTTCACCTCAGCTGAATAGACCTATTTGTTACAAAGAGAGCCTCTCTCCACCTTGAAAAACCTAAGTTGCCAAAGTGTTCATTTTCTATGTACTGAATACTCAGAGGGAAACAATGTGCTACATGTTGCAGCTTCTAGCATTGATGGTTTTCTGGAGATATAAATCTGTTTCTTCACATCAGCTGAATGGTCTTATTTGAAAAAAGGTAAACTTATCTCAACCTTGAAACATACGTTGCTGGAAAGTAGGACGTTCAGGAACATACTCCACTGTCACAGGGAAATAATGTGCTAGAAGCTCCTGCTTCTACTACAGATGATTTCCTTTCTAGAGATACATGTGTTTCTTCCAATTAGCTGAAAAGACCTAATTGAAAAAAGCGAAATTTCTCCACCTTCAAAATTCTCACTGGCAGAGAGTATTTCTTAGGAAAATTAACTACTCTCCATCAGAGAAACAACAGCAAGATACTGAAGCTTGTCACACAGACAGTTTTCTTTTCTTTGGAGAGATTTCTTTGCTCTTTCAACTCAGGTTCGTAGGCCTAGTTGGAACACAGAAAGCCAATCTCCACATTGAAAAACCTACGTTCCCATATGTATTCCTTTGAAAAACGAAATCCATTTTCATCAGAAAACAATGTACGAGATGCTGAGCTTCTACAATACATGGTTCTCTTGGAGAGATAAATGTGTTGCTTCAACTCAGCTGAATTTGCCTCTTTGGAACAATGTGATCTCATGTGAACCTTGGAAAACGTCCGTCGCGGGAAGTAGTCCTTGCAAAACCGTACTCAATTTTCTCAGGAGACAATGGGCTAGATGCTCCTATTTCTGAAACAGACGGTTTTCTTTCAAGTTATGCATGTGTTTCTTTAAATTAGCTGGCTAGGCCTATTTTGAACAAAGAGATCTTATCTCCATATTGAGAAACTGAAGTTGCTCTAGGTATTTCATTGACAAACTACACTCAATCTGACAAGGAAACAATGTGTTAGATATTCCTTCTGGTAACATAGATGGTTTTCTTCGGAGAGAAACACGTGTTTGTTCAAATCAGCTGAAAAGGCCTCCATGATACAAAGGGAGCCTATCTCCATCCTGAAAAACCGAAGTTGCAAGAAGTATTCCTTTTAAATCTACTGACTACTCACATGGAAACAATATGCTAGATGCTGCAGCTTGTAGTTAGACGGTTTTCTTTGGAGAGACACATGTGTTTCTTCACCTCAGCTGAATTGACCTGTTTTGAACCAAGAGAGTCTACCTCCACCTTGAAAATCCTAACTTGCAGGAAGTATTTCTTTGAAAAAACTGGCAAAAGTCTCCCAGGGTGACAATGTTCTTATTCTCCAGGGTCAAACAGAGATGGTTTTCTTTCAGGAGATACATGTGTTCCTTTAAGTCATATAGAAAGGCCTATTTTGTAACAAAGAGCCCATATCCACATTGAATGACCTATGTTGCAGGAGGAATTCCTTTCCAAATCTATCTCGGTTCTCACAGGGAAGCAATGTGCTAGATGTTGCTGCTTGTAACATATAATGTTTCTTGGGAGAGATCCCTTTGTCTTCAACTCAGCTGAACAGGCCAACGTAGAAAAAAGGGAGCCTATCTCCACCGTGAGAAACCATGCTGCAGGAAGTATTCCAATCAAAAACAAACTTATCTCACGGGGAAACAATGTGCTACCATTCCTGCTTCCAACAGAGATGGTGTTCTTTCGAGAGGTATGTGTGTTTCTTGAAATCTGCGGAATAGGCCTATTGGAAACAAAGTGAGCCTATGTCTACATTGAAAGACCTAAACTGCCTGAAGTACTCCTTTCAAATAGTAACTCAGCTCTCTCACAGAATCAATGTGCTACATGCTGCAGCGTCTAATCTAGATGGTTTCCTTTTAGAGATACATGTGTTTCTTCAATTCACCTGATTGTGTGTATTGGGAACAAAGTGAGCCAACCCACCCTTGGAAAACGTAAGTTGCAGGAAGTCTTTCTTTGACAAACTTACTAAATTCTCACAGGGAAACAATGCCCGAATATTCCTGCTTCCAACAGAGATGGCTTTCTTTGGAGAGATATATGTGTTTCTTCAAATGTGCTGAATAGGCCTACTTGGAACAAAGTGTGCCTATCTCTACATTGAAAATCCTCAGTTGCCCGAAGTACTCCTTTCAAGTACTAACTCAGATCTCACAGAGAAACCATGTGCTACATGCTGCAGCTTCTAATCCCGATGGTTTCCTTTTAGAAATACATGTGTTTCTTCAATTCACATGAAGGTGTGTATTGGGAACAAAGTGAGTCAACCCAACCTTGGAAAACGTAAATTGCAGGAAGTATTCCCTTGCAAAACCTATTCAATTCGAAGTTGGAAACAATATGGGGGATGCTCCTTCTTCCACAGAGATGTTTTCTTTGAGAGACACACGTGTTTCTTCAAGTTAGCTGGACAGGCCTATTTGCTTACTGACTGTAACATATAAGATTTCTTTGGAGAGATACATGTGTTTCTTCAATGCAGCTGAAAAATGCCAATGTGGAAATAAGGGAGCCTCTCTCCACCATGAAGCACCCTGTTGCAGGAAGTATTCCATTTACAAACAAACACAATCTCCCAGGGAGACAATGTGCTATTACTCATGCTTCCAGCAGAGATGGTTTTTTTGGAGAAATATATGTGTTTCTTCAAATCTGCTGAACAGGCCTATTAGGAACAAAGAGAGCCTATGTCTACATTGAAAAAGCTAAATTGCCTGAAGTACTCCTTTCAAATATTAACTCAGCTGTCACAGGGAAACAATGAGCTGCACGGTACAGCTTCTAACATAGATGGTTTCCTTTTAGAGGTACGTGTGTTTCTTCAACTCACCTGCCTGTGTCTATCTGGAAAAAAGTGAGCCTATCCCAACCTTGAAAACCCTAAACTGTAGGAAGTATTCCTATGCAAAGCCTTCTCAATTCTTACTGGGATACAATGTGGTGGATTCTCCTGCTTCTCACACAGATGTTTTCTGTCAAAAGACACATGTGTTTGTTCAAATTAGCCGGGGAGGCCTATTTGGAACAAACAACCCTTTGTTCCCCTTGCAAATTCTGAATGGTGGGAAGAAATTCTTTTAAAATACTCATTTTTAACAGGGAAGCAATGTGCTAGATGTTGAAGATTGTAACATAGATAGTTTTCTTTGCAGAGACACTGATGTTTTTACAACTTAGCTCACAGGCCTACGTGGAAGATAGAGAGCCTATCTCCCTTTGAAAAACGTAAGTTGCCCAAAGTATTCCTTTTAAAATGAAACTCAATTCTCTGAGGGAAAGAATGTGCTATATGCTCCTGATTCTGACTCAAGTGGTTTCTTTTGAGATACATGAGTTCCTTTAACTCTGCTGAAAGGGCCTATTTGGAACAAACAGCCTATCTCCACCTTGAATTTCAAAGATGCAGGAAGTACTGCTTTCAAAAACTTACTGGTTTTTACACGGGTAAACAATGAAGTACATGGCGAAGTTTGTAATCTAGTTGGTTTTCGTTTAGTGCTCCATGTGTTTCTTGAACTCATCTGAATAGGCCCATTTGGAACAAAGAGAGCCTACGTTCACTTTGAAAAATGTAATTTATAGGAAGTACTCCTATCAATAATTAACTCTCTTCTCAGAGGTATACTAGGTCCTAGATTCTATAGCTTGTATCACAGATAGTTTACTGTCAAGAGATAAATGTGTTTCTTCAACTTGCCTGAATAGGCCTATTTCAAAAAAAAGAGCTGATTTTCCCTTTGAAAAACCTAAGTCACAGGAAGTATTCCTTCAAAAACCAGCTCAATTCTCGCAGTGAAACAAGCTCCTAGATGCTGCAGTTTTGAACATAGATGGTTTTCTTTGGACAGATACATGTCTTTGTTCACCTCAGCTGAATAGACCTATTTGTTACAAAGAGAGCCTCTCTCCACCTTGAAAAACCTAAGTTGCCAAAGTGTTCATTTTCTATGTACTGAATACTCAGAGGGAAACAATGTGCTACATGTTGCAGCTTCTAGCATTGATGGTTTTCTGGAGATATAAATCTGTTTCTTCACATCAGCTGAATGGTCTTATTTGAAAAAAGGTAAACTTATCTCAACCTTGAAACATACGTTGCTGGAAAGTAGGACGTTCAGGAACATACTCCACTGTCACAGGGAAATAATGTGCTAGAAGCTCCTGCTTCTACTACAGATGATTTCCTTTCTAGAGATACATGTGTTTCTTCCAATTAGCTGAAAAGACCTAATTGAAAAAAGCGAGATTTCTCCACCTTCAAAATTCTCACTGGCAGAGAGTATTTCTTAGGAAAATTAACTACTCTCCATCAGAGAAACAACAGCAAGATACTGAAGCTTGTCACACAGACAGTTTTCTTTTCTTTGGAGAGATTTCTTTGCTCTTTCAACTCAGGTTCGTAGGCCTAGTTGGAACACAGAAAGCCAATCTCCACATTGAAAAACCTACGTTCCCATATGTATTCCTTTGAAAAAGGAAATCCATTTTCATCAGAAAACAATGTACGAGATGCTGAGCTTCTACAATACATGGTTCTCTTGGAGAGATAAATGTGTTGCTTCAACTCAGCTGAATTTGCCTCTTTGGAACAATGTGATGTCATGTGAACCTTGGAAAACGTCCGTCGCGGGAAGTAGTCCTTGCAAAACCGTACTCAATTTTCTCAGGAGACAATGGGCTAGATGCTCCTATTTCTGAAACAGACGGTTTTCTTTCAAGTTATGCATGTGTTTCTTTAAATTAGCTGGCTAGGCCTATTTTGAACGAAGAGATCTTATCTCCATATTGAGAAACTGAAGTTGCTCTAGGTATTTCATTGACAAACTACACTCAATCTGACAAGGAAACAATGTGTTAGATATTCCTTCTGGTAACATAGATGGTTTTCTTCGGAGAGAAACACGTGTTTGTTCAAATCAGCTGAAAAGGCCTCCATGATACAAAGGGAGCCTATCTCCATCCTGAAAAACCGAAGTTGCAAGAAGTATTCCTTTTAAATCTACTGACTACTCACATGGAAACAATATGCTAGATGCTGCAGCTTGTAGTTAGACGGTTTTCTTTGGAGAGACACATGTGTTTCTTCACCTCAGCTGAATTGACCTGTTTGGAACCAAGAGAGTCTACCTCCACCTTGAAAATCCTAACTTGCAGGAAGTATTTCTTTGAAAAAACTGGCAAAAGTCTCCCAGGGTGACAATGTTCTTATTCTCCAGGGTCAAACAGAGATGGTTTTCTTTCAGGAGATACATGTGTTCCTTTAAGTCATATAGAAAGGCCTATTTTGTAACAAAGAGCCCATATCCACATTGAATGACCTATGTTGCAGGAGGAATTCCTTTCCAAATCTATCTCGGTTCTCACAGGGAAGCAATGTGCTAGATGTTGCTGCTTGTAACATATAATGTTTCTTGGGAGAGATCCCTTTGTCTTCAACTCAGCTGAACAGGCCAACGTAGAAAAAAGGGAGCCTATCTCCACCGTGAGAAACCATGCTGCAGGAAGTATTCCAATCAAAAACAAACTTATCTCACGGGGAAACAATGTGCTACCATTCCTGCTTCCAACAGAGATGGTGTTCTTTCGAGAGGTATGTGTGTTTCTTGAAATCTGCGGAATAGGCCTATTGGAAACAAAGTGAGCCTATGTCTACATTGAAAGACCTAAACTGCCTGAAGTACTCCTTTCAAATAGTAACTCAGCTCTCTCACAGAATCAATGTGCTACATGCTGCAGCGTCTAATCTAGATGGTTTCCTTTTAGAGATACATGTGTTTCTTCAATTCACCTGATTGTGTGTATTGGGAACAAAGTGAGCCAACCCACCCTTGGAAAACGTAAGTTGCAGGAAGTCTTTCTTTGACAAACTTACTAAATTCTCACAGGGAAACAATGCCCGAATATTCCTGCTTCCAACAGAGATGGCTTTCTTTGGAGAGATATATGTGTTTCTTCAAATGTGCTGAATAGGCCTACTTGGAACAAAGTGTGCCTATCTCTACATTGAAAATCCTCAGTTGCCCGAAGTACTCCTTTCAAGTACTAACTCAGATCTCACAGAGAAACCATGTGCTACATGCTGCAGCTTCTAATCCCGATGGTTTCCTTTTAGAAATACATGTGTTTCTTCAATTCACATGAAGGTGTGTATTGGGAACAAAGTGAGTCAACCCAACCTTGGAAAACGTAAATTGCAGGAAGTATTCCCTTGCAAAACCTATTCAATTCGAAGTTGGAAACAATATGGGGGATGCTCCTTCTTCCACAGAGATGTTTTCTTTGAGAGACACACGTGTTTCTTCAAGTTAGCTGGACAGGCCTATTTGCTTACTGACTGTAACATATAAGATTTCTTTGGAGAGATACATGTGTTTCTTCAATGCAGCTGAAAAATGCCAATGTGGAAATAAGGGAGCCTCTCTCCACCATGAAGCACCCTGTTGCAGGAAGTATTCCATTTACAAACAAACACAATCTCCCAGGGAGACAATGTGCTATTACTCATGCTTCCAGCAGAGATGGTTTTTTTGGAGAAATATATGTGTTTCTTCAAATCTGCTGAACAGGCCTATTAGGAACAAAGAGAGCCTATGTCTACATTGAAAAAGCTAAATTGCCTGAAGTACTCCTTTCAAATATTAACTCAGCTGTCACAGGGAAACAATGAGCTGCACGGTACAGCTTCTAACATAGATGGTTTCCTTTTAGAGGTACGTGTGTTTCTTCAACTCACCTGCCTGTGTCTATCTGGAAAAAAGTGAGCCTATCCCAACCTTGAAAACCCTAAGCTGTAGGAAGTATTCCTATGCAAAGCCTTCTCAATTCTTACTGGGATACAATGTGTTGGATTCTCCTGCTTCTCACACAGATGTTTTCTGTCAAAAGACACATGTGTTTGTTCAAATTAGCCGGGGAGGCCTATTTGGAACAAACAACCCTTTGTTCCCCTTGCAAATTCTGAATGGTGGGAAGAAATTCTTTTAAAATACTCATTTTTAACAGGGAAGCAATGTGCTAGATGTTGAAGATTGTAACATAGATAGTTTTCTTTGCAGAGACACTGATGTTTTTACAACTTAGCTCACAGGCCTACGTGGAAGATAGAGAGCCTATCTCCCTTTGAAAAACGTAAGTTGCCCAAAGTATTCCTTTTAAAATGAAACTCAATTCTCTGAGGGAAAGAATGTGCTATATGCTCCTGATTCTGACTCAAGTGGTTTCTTTTGAGATACATGAGTTCCTTTAACTCTGCTGAAAGGGCCTATTTGGAACAAACAGCCTATCTCCACCTTGAATTTCAAAGATGCAGGAAGTACTGCTTTCAAAAACTTACTGGTTTTTACACGGGTAAACAATGAAGTACATGGCGAAGTTTGTAATCTAGTTGGTTTTCGTTTAGTGCTCCATGTGTTTCTTGAACTCATCTGAATAGGCCCATTTGGAACAAAGAGAGCCTACGTTCACTTTGAAAAATGTAATTTATAGGAAGTACTCCTATCAATAATTAACTCTCTTCTCAGAGGTATACTAGGTCCTAGATTCTATAGCTTGTATCACAGATAGTTTACTGTCAAGAGATAAATGTGTTTCTTCAACTTGCCTGAATAGGCCTATTTCAAAAAAAAGAGCTGATTTTCCCTTTGAAAAACCTAAGTCACAGGAAGTATTCCTTCAAAAACCAGCTCAATTCTCGCAGTGAAACAAGCTCCTAGATGCTGCAGTTTTGAACATAGATGGTTTTCTTTGGACAGATACATGTCTTTGTTCACCTCAGCTGAATAGACCGATTTGTTACAAAGAGAGCCTCTCTCCACCTTGAAAAACCTAAGTTGCCAAAGTGTTCATTTTCTATGTACTGAATACTCAGAGGGAAACAATGTGCTACATGTTGCAGCTTCTAGCATTGATGGTTTTCTGGAGATATAAATCTGTTTCTTCACATCAGCTGAATGGTCTTATTTGAAAAAAGGTAAACTTATCTCAACCTTGAAACATACGTTGCTGGAAAGTAGGACGTTCAGGAACATACTCCACTGTCACAGGGAAATAATGTGCTAGAAGCTCCTGCTTCTACTACAGATGATTTCCTTTCTAGAGATACATGTGTTTCTTCCAATTAGCTGAAAAGACCTAATTGAAAAAAGCGAGATTTCTCCACCTTCAAAATTCTCACTGGCAGAGAGTATTTCTTAGGAAAATTAACTACTCTCCATCAGAGAAACAACAGCAAGATACTGAAGCTTGTCACACAGACAGTTTTCTTTTCTTTGGAGAGATTTCTTTGCTCTTTCAACTCAGGTTCGTAGGCCTAGTTGGAACACAGAAAGCCAATCTCCACATTGAAAAACCTACGTTCCCATATGTATTCCTTTGAAAAACGAAATCCATTTTCATCAGAAAACAATGTACGAGATGCTGAGCTTCTACAATACATGGTTCTCTTGGAGAGATAAATGTGTTGCTTCAACTCAGCTGAATTTGCCTCTTTGGAACAATGTGATCTCATGTGAACCTTGGAAAACGTCCGTCGCGGGAAGTAGTCCTTGCAAAACCGTACTCAATTTTCTCAGGAGACAATGGGCTAGATGCTCCTATTTCTGAAACAGACGGTTTTCTTTCAAGTTATGCATGTGTTTCTTTAAATTAGCTGGCTAGGCCTATTTTGAACAAAGAGATCTTATCTCCATATTGAGAAACTGAAGTTGCTCTAGGTATTTCATTGACAAACTACACTCAATCTGACAAGGAAACAATGTGTTAGATATTCCTTCTGGTAACATAGATGGTTTTCTTCGGAGAGAAACACGTGTTTGTTCAAATCAGCTGAAAAGGCCTCCATGATACAAAGGGAGCCTATCTCCATCCTGAAAAACCTAAGTTGCAAGAAGTATTCCTTTTAAATCTACTGACTACTCACATGGAAACAATATGCTAGATGCTGCAGCTTGTAGTTAGACGGTTTTCTTTGGAGAGACACATGTGTTTCTTCACCTCAGCTGAATTGACCTGTTTGGAACCAAGAGAGTCTACCTCCACCTTGAAAATCCTAACTTGCAGGAAGTATTTCTTTGAAAAAACTGGCAAAAGTCTCCCAGGGTGACAATGTTCTTATTCTCCAGGGTCAAACAGAGATGGTTTTCTTTCAGGAGATACATGTGTTCCTTTAAGTCATATAGAAAGGCCTATTTTGTAACAAAGAGCCCATATCCACATTGAATGACCTATGTTGCAGGAGGAATTCCTTTCCAAATCTATCTCGGTTCTCACAGGGAAGCAATGTGCTAGATGTTGCTGCTTGTAACATATAATGTTTCTTGGGAGAGATCCCTTTGTCTTCAACTCAGCTGAACAGGCCAACGTAGAAAAAAGGGAGCCTATCTCCACCGTGAGAAACCATGCTGCAGGAAGTATTCCAATCAAAAACAAACTTATCTCACGGGGAAACAATGTGCTACCATTCCTGCTTCCAACAGAGATGGTGTTCTTTCGAGAGGTATGTGTGTTTCTTGAAATCTGCGGAATAGGCCTATTGGAAACAAAGTGAGCCTATGTCTACATTGAAAGACCTAAACTGCCTGAAGTACTCCTTTCAAATAGTAACTCAGCTCTCTCACAGAATCAATGTGCTACATGCTGCAGCGTCTAATCTAGATGGTTTCCTTTTAGAGATACATGTGTTTCTTCAATTCACCTGATTGTGTGTATTGGGAACAAAGTGAGCCAACCCACCCTTGGAAAACGTAAGTTGCAGGAAGTCTTTCTTTGACAAACTTACTAAATTCTCACAGGGAAACAATGCCCGAATATTCCTGCTTCCAACAGAGATGGCTTTCTTTGGAGAGATATATGTGTTTCTTCAAATGTGCTGAATAGGCCTACTTGGAACAAAGTGTGCCTATCTCTACATTGAAAATCCTCAGTTGCCCGAAGTACTCCTTTCAAGTACTAACTCAGATCTCACAGAGAAACCATGTGCTACATGCTGCAGCTTCTAATCCCGATGGTTTCCTTTTAGAAATACATGTGTTTCTTCAATTCACATGAAGGTGTGTATTGGGAACAAAGTGAGTCAACCCAACCTTGGAAAACGTAAATTGCAGGAAGTATTCCCTTGCAAAACCTATTCAATTCGAAGTTGGAAACAATATGGGGGATGCTCCTTCTTCCACAGAGATGTTTTCTTTGAGAGACACACGTGTTTCTTCAAGTTAGCTGGACAGGCCTATTTGCTTACTGACTGTAACATATAAGATTTCTTTGGAGAGATACATGTGTTTCTTCAATGCAGCTGAAAAATGCCAATGTGGAAATAAGGGAGCCTCTCTCCACCATGAAGCACCCTGTTGCAGGAAGTATTCCATTTACAAACAAACACAATCTCCCAGGGAGACAATGTGCTATTACTCATGCTTCCAGCAGAGATGGTTTTTTTGGAGAAATATATGTGTTTCTTCAAATCTGCTGAACAGGCCTATTAGGAACAAAGAGAGCCTATGTCTACATTGAAAAAGCTAAATTGCCTGAAGTACTCCTTTCAAATATTAACTCAGCTGTCACAGGGAAACAATGAGCTGCACGGTACAGCTTCTAACATAGATGGTTTCCTTTTAGAGGTACGTGTGTTTCTTCAACTCACCTGCCTGTGTCTATCTGGAAAAAAGTGAGCCTATCCCAACCTTGAAAACCCTAAGCTGTAGGAAGTATTCCTATGCAAAGCCTTCTCAATTCTTACTGGGATACAATGTGGTGGATTCTCCTGCTTCTCACACAGATGTTTTCTGTCAAAAGACACATGTGTTTGTTCAAATTAGCCGGGGAGGCCTATTTGGAACAAACAACCCTTTGTTCCCCTTGCAAATTCTGAATGGTGGGAAGAAATTCTTTTAAAATACTCATTTTTAACAGGGAAGCAATGTGCTAGATGTTGAAGATTGTAACATAGATAGTTTTCTTTGCAGAGACACTGATGTTTTTACAACTTAGCTCACAGGCCTACGTGGAAGATAGAGAGCCTATCTCCCTTTGAAAAACGTAAGTTGCCCAAAGTATTCCTTTTAAAATGAAACTCAATTCTCTGAGGGAAAGAATGTGCTATATGCTCCTGATTCTGACTCAAGTGGTTTCTTTTGAGATACATGAGTTCCTTTAACTCTGCTGAAAGGGCCTATTTGGAACAAACAGCCTATCTCCACCTTGAATTTCAAAGATGCAGGAAGTACTGCTTTCAAAAACTTACTGGTTTTTACACGGGTAAACAATGAAGTACATGGCGAAGTTTGTAATCTAGTTGGTTTTCGTTTAGTGCTCCATGTGTTTCTTGAACTCATCTGAATAGGCCCATTTGGAACAAAGAGAGCCTACGTTCACTTTGAAAAATGTAATTTATAGGAAGTACTCCTATCAATAATTAACTCTCTTCTCAGAGGTATACTAGGTCCTAGATTCTATAGCTTGTATCACAGATAGTTTACTGTCAAGAGATAAATGTGTTTCTTCAACTTGCCTGAATAGGCCTATTTCAAAAAAAAAGAGCTGATTTTCCCTTTGAAAAACCTAAGTCACAGGAAGTATTCCTTCAAAAACCAGCTCAATTCTCGCAGTGAAACAAGCTCCTAGATGCTGCAGTTTTGAACATAGATGGTTTTCTTTGGACAGATACATGTCTTTGTTCACCTCAGCTGAATAGACCGATTTGTTACAAAGAGAGCCTCTCTCCACCTTGAAAAACCTAAGTTGCCAAAGTGTTCATTTTCTATGTACTGAATACTCAGAGGGAAACAATGTGCTACATGTTGCAGCTTCTAGCATTGATGGTTTTCTGGAGATATAAATCTGTTTCTTCACATCAGCTGAATGGTCTTATTTGAAAAAAGGTAAACTTATCTCAACCTTGAAACATACGTTGCTGGAAAGTAGGACGTTCAGGAACATACTCCACTGTCACAGGGAAATAATGTGCTAGAAGCTCCTGCTTCTACTACAGATGATTTCCTTTCTAGAGATACATGTGTTTCTTCCAATTAGCTGAAAAGACCTAATTGAAAAAAGCGAGATTTCTCCACCTTCAAAATTCTCACTGGCAGAGAGTATTTCTTAGGAAAATTAACTACTCTCCATCAGAGAAACAACAGCAAGATACTGAAGCTTGTCACACAGACAGTTTTCTTTTCTTTGGAGAGATTTCTTTGCTCTTTCAACTCAGGTTCGTAGGCCTAGTTGGAACACAGAAAGCCAATCTCCACATTGAAAAACCTACGTTCCCATATGTATTCCTTTGAAAAACGAAATCCATTTTCATCAGAAAACAATGTACGAGATGCTGAGCTTCTACAATACATGGTTCTCTTGGAGAGATAAATGTGTTGCTTCAACTCAGCTGAATTTGCCTCTTTGGAACAATGTGATGTCATGTGAACCTTGGAAAACGTCCGTCGCGGGAAGTAGTCCTTGCAAAACCGTACTCAATTTTCTCAGGAGACAATGGGCTAGATGCTCCTATTTCTGAAACAGACGGTTTTCTTTCAAGTTATGCATGTGTTTCTTTAAATTAGCTGGCTAGGCCTATTTTGAACAAAGAGATCTTATCTCCATATTGAGAAACTGAAGTTGCTCTAGGTATTTCATTGACAAACTACACTCAATCTGACAAGGAAACAATGTGTTAGATATTCCTTCTGGTAACATAGATGGTTTTCTTCGGAGAGAAACACGTGTTTGTTCAAATCAGCTGAAAAGGCCTCCATGATACAAAGGGAGCCTATCTCCATCCTGAAAAACCTAAGTTGCAAGAAGTATTCCTTTTAAATCTACTGACTACTCACATGGAAACAATATGCTAGATGCTGCAGCTTGTAGTTAGACGGTTTTCTTTGGAGAGACACATGTGTTTCTTCACCTCAGCTGAATTGACCTGTTTTGAACCAAGAGAGTCTACCTCCACCTTGAAAATCCTAACTTGCAGGAAGTATTTCTTTGAAAAAACTGGCAAAAGTCTCCCAGGGTGACAATGTTCTTATTCTCCAGGGTCAAACAGAGATGGTTTTCTTTCAGGAGATACATGTGTTCCTTTAAGTCATATAGAAAGGCCTATTTTGTAACAAAGAGCCCATATCCACATTGAATGACCTATGTTGCAGGAGGAATTCCTTTCCAAATCTATCTCGGTTCTCACAGGGAAGCAATGTGCTAGATGTTGCTGCTTGTAACATATAATGTTTCTTGGGAGAGATCCCTTTGTCTTCAACTCAGCTGAACAGGCCAACGTAGAAAAAAGGGAGCCTATCTCCACCGTGAGAAACCATGCTGCAGGAAGTATTCCAATCAAAAACAAACTTATCTCACGGGGAAACAATGTGCTACCATTCCTGCTTCCAACAGAGATGGTGTTCTTTCGAGAGGTATGTGTGTTTCTTGAAATCTGCGGAATAGGCCTATTGGAAACAAAGTGAGCCTATGTCTACATTGAAAGACCTAAACTGCCTGAAGTACTCCTTTCAAATAGTAACTCAGCTCTCTCACAGAATCAATGTGCTACATGCTGCAGCGTCTAATCTAGATGGTTTCCTTTTAGAGATACATGTGTTTCTTCAATTCACCTGATTGTGTGTATTGGGAACAAAGTGAGCCAACCCACCCTTGGAAAACGTAAGTTGCAGGAAGTCTTTCTTTGACAAACTTACTAAATTCTCACAGGGAAACAATGCCCGAATATTCCTGCTTCCAACAGAGATGGCTTTCTTTGGAGAGATATATGTGTTTCTTCAAATGTGCTGAATAGGCCTACTTGGAACAAAGTGTGCCTATCTCTACATTGAAAATCCTCAGTTGCCCGAAGTACTCCTTTCAAGTACTAACTCAGATCTCACAGAGAAACCATGTGCTACATGCTGCAGCTTCTAATCCCGATGGTTTCCTTTTAGAAATACATGTGTTTCTTCAATTCACATGAAGGTGTGTATTGGGAACAAAGTGAGTCAACCCAACCTTGGAAAACGTAAATTGCAGGAAGTATTCCCTTGCAAAACCTATTCAATTCGAAGTTGGAAACAATATGGGGGATGCTCCTTCTTCCACAGAGATGTTTTCTTTGAGAGACACACGTGTTTCTTCAAGTTAGCTGGACAGGCCTATTTGCTTACTGACTGTAACATATAAGATTTCTTTGGAGAGATACATGTGTTTCTTCAATGCAGCTGAAAAATGCCAATGTGGAAATAAGGGAGCCTCTCTCCACCATGAAGCACCCTGTTGCAGGAAGTATTCCATTTACAAACAAACACAATCTCCCAGGGAGACAATGTGCTATTACTCATGCTTCCAGCAGAGATGGTTTTTTTGGAGAAATATATGTGTTTCTTCAAATCTGCTGAACAGGCCTATTAGGAACAAAGAGAGCCTATGTCTACATTGAAAAAGCTAAATTGCCTGAAGTACTCCTTTCAAATATTAACTCAGCTGTCACAGGGAAACAATGAGCTGCACGGTACAGCTTCTAACATAGATGGTTTCCTTTTAGAGGTACGTGTGTTTCTTCAACTCACCTGCCTGTGTCTATCTGGAAAAAAGTGAGCCTATCCCAACCTTGAAAACCCTAAGCTGTAGGAAGTATTCCTATGCAAAGCCTTCTCAATTCTTACTGGGATACAATGTGGTGGATTCTCCTGCTTCTCACACAGATGTTTTCTGTCAAAAGACACATGTGTTTGTTCAAATTAGCCGGGGAGGCCTATTTGGAACAAACAACCCTTTGTTCCCCTTGCAAATTCTGAATGGTGGGAAGAAATTCTTTTAAAATACTCATTTTTAACAGGGAAGCAATGTGCTAGATGTTGAAGATTGTAACATAGATAGTTTTCTTTGCAGAGACACTGATGTTTTTACAACTTAGCTCACAGGCCTACGTGGAAGATAGAGAGCCTATCTCCCTTTGAAAAACGTAAGTTGCCCAAAGTATTCCTTTTAAAATGAAACTCAATTCTCTGAGGGAAAGAATGTGCTATATGCTCCTGATTCTGACTCAAGTGGTTTCTTTTGAGATACATGAGTTCCTTTAACTCTGCTGAAAGGGCCTATTTGGAACAAACAGCCTATCTCCACCTTGAATTTCAAAGATGCAGGAAGTACTGCTTTCAAAAACTTACTGGTTTTTACACGGGTAAACAATGAAGTACATGGCGAAGTTTGTAATCTAGTTGGTTTTCGTTTAGTGCTCCATGTGTTTCTTGAACTCATCTGAATAGGCCCATTTGGAACAAAGAGAGCCTACGTTCACTTTGAAAAATGTAATTTATAGGAAGTACTCCTATCAATAATTAACTCTCTTCTCAGAGGTATACTAGGTCCTAGATTCTATAGCTTGTATCACAGATAGTTTACTGTCAAGAGATAAATGTGTTTCTTCAACTTGCCTGAATAGGCCTATTTCAAAAAAAAAGAGCTGATTTTCCCTTTGAAAAACCTAAGTCACAGGAAGTATTCCTTCAAAAACCAGCTCAATTCTCGCAGTGAAACAAGCTCCTAGATGCTGCAGTTTTGAACATAGATGGTTTTCTTTGGACAGATACATGTCTTTGTTCACCTCAGCTGAATAGACCTATTTGTTACAAAGAGAGCCTCTCTCCACCTTGAAAAACCTAAGTTGCCAAAGTGTTCATTTTCTATGTACTGAATACTCAGAGGGAAACAATGTGCTACATGTTGCAGCTTCTAGCATTGATGGTTTTCTGGAGATATAAATCTGTTTCTTCACATCAGCTGAATGGTCTTATTTGAAAAAAGGTAAACTTATCTCAACCTTGAAACATACGTTGCTGGAAAGTAGGACGTTCAGGAACATACTCCACTGTCACAGGGAAATAATGTGCTAGAAGCTCCTGCTTCTACTACAGATGATTTCCTTTCTAGAGATACATGTGTTTCTTCCAATTAGCTGAAAAGACCTAATTGAAAAAAGCGAGATTTCTCCACCTTCAAAATTCTCACTGGCAGAGAGTATTTCTTAGGAAAATTAACTACTCTCCATCAGAGAAACAACAGCAAGATACTGAAGCTTGTCACACAGACAGTTTTCTTTTCTTTGGAGAGATTTCTTTGCTCTTTCAACTCAGGTTCGTAGGCCTAGTTGGAACACAGAAAGCCAATCTCCACATTGAAAAACCTACGTTCCCATATGTATTCCTTTGAAAAACGAAATCCATTTTCATCAGAAAACAATGTACGAGATGCTGAGCTTCTACAATACATGGTTCTCTTGGAGAGATAAATGTGTTGCTTCAACTCAGCTGAATTTGCCTCTTTGGAACAATGTGATGTCATGTGAACCTTGGAAAACGTCCGTCGCGGGAAGTAGTCCTTGCAAAACCGTACTCAATTTTCTCAGGAGACAATGGGCTAGATGCTCCTATTTCTGAAACAGACGGTTTTCTTTCAAGTTATGCATGTGTTTCTTTAAATTAGCTGGCTAGGCCTATTTTGAACAAAGAGATTTTATCTCCATATTGAGAAACTGAAGTTGCTCTAGGTATTTCATTGACAAACTACACTCAATCTGACAAGGAAACAATGTGTTAGATATTCCTTCTGGTAACATAGATGGTTTTCTTCGGAGAGAAACACGTGTTTGTTCAAATCAGCTGAAAAGGCCTCCATGATACAAAGGGAGCCTATCTCCATCCTGAAAAACCTAAGTTGCAAGAAGTATTCCTTTTAAATCTACTGACTACTCACATGGAAACAATATGCTAGATGCTGCAGCTTGTAGTTAGACGGTTTTCTTTGGAGAGACACATGTGTTTCTTCACCTCAGCTGAATTGACCTGTTTTGAACCAAGAGAGTCTACCTCCACCTTGAAAATCCTAACTTGCAGGAAGTATTTCTTTGAAAAAACTGGCAAAAGTCTCCCAGGGTGACAATGTTCTTATTCTCCAGGGTCAAACAGAGATGGTTTTCTTTCAGGAGATACATGTGTTCCTTTAAGTCATATAGAAAGGCCTATTTTGTAACAAAGAGCCCATATCCACATTGAATGACCTATGTTGCAGGAGGAATTCCTTTCCAAATCTATCTCGGTTCTCACAGGGAAGCAATGTGCTAGATGTTGCTGCTTGTAACATATAATGTTTCTTGGGAGAGATCCCTTTGTCTTCAACTCAGCTGAACAGGCCAACGTAGAAAAAAGGGAGCCTATCTCCACCGTGAGAAACCATGCTGCAGGAAGTATTCCAATCAAAAACAAACTTATCTCACGGGGAAACAATGTGCTACCATTCCTGCTTCCAACAGAGATGGTGTTCTTTCGAGAGGTATGTGTGTTTCTTGAAATCTGCGGAATAGGCCTATTGGAAACAAAGTGAGCCTATGTCTACATTGAAAGACCTAAACTGCCTGAAGTACTCCTTTCAAATAGTAACTCAGCTCTCTCACAGAATCAATGTGCTACATGCTGCAGCGTCTAATCTAGATGGTTTCCTTTTAGAGATACATGTGTTTCTTCAATTCACCTGATTGTGTGTATTGGGAACAAAGTGAGCCAACCCACCCTTGGAAAACGTAAGTTGCAGGAAGTCTTTCTTTGACAAACTTACTAAATTCTCACAGGGAAACAATGCCCGAATATTCCTGCTTCCAACAGAGATGGCTTTCTTTGGAGAGATATATGTGTTTCTTCAAATGTGCTGAATAGGCCTACTTGGAACAAAGTGTGCCTATCTCTACATTGAAAATCCTCAGTTGCCCGAAGTACTCCTTTCAAGTACTAACTCAGATCTCACAGAGAAACCATGTGCTACATGCTGCAGCTTCTAATCCCGATGGTTTCCTTTTAGAAATACATGTGTTTCTTCAATTCACATGAAGGTGTGTATTGGGAACAAAGTGAGTCAACCCAACCTTGGAAAACGTAAATTGCAGGAAGTATTCCCTTGCAAAACCTATTCAATTCGAAGTTGGAAACAATATGGGGGATGCTCCTTCTTCCACAGAGATGTTTTCTTTGAGAGACACACGTGTTTCTTCAAGTTAGCTGGACAGGCCTATTTGCTTACTGACTGTAACATATAAGATTTCTTTGGAGAGATACATGTGTTTCTTCAATGCAGCTGAAAAATGCCAATGTGGAAATAAGGGAGCCTCTCTCCACCATGAAGCACCCTGTTGCAGGAAGTATTCCATTTACAAACAAACACAATCTCCCAGGGAGACAATGTGCTATTACTCATGCTTCCAGCAGAGATGGTTTTTTTGGAGAAATATATGTGTTTCTTCAAATCTGCTGAACAGGCCTATTAGGAACAAAGAGAGCCTATGTCTACATTGAAAAAGCTAAATTGCCTGAAGTACTCCTTTCAAATATTAACTCAGCTGTCTCAGGGAAACAATGAGCTGCACGGTACAGCTTCTAACATAGATGGTTTCCTTTTAGAGGTACGTGTGTTTCTTCAACTCACCTGCCTGTGTCTATCTGGAAAAAAGTGAGCCTATCCCAACCTTGAAAACCCTAAGCTGTAGGAAGTATTCCTATGCAAAGCCTTCTCAATTCTTACTGGGATACAATGTGGTGGATTCTCCTGCTTCTCACACAGATGTTTTCTGTCAAAAGACACATGTGTTTGTTCAAATTAGCCGGGGAGGCCTATTTGGAACAAACAACCCTTTGTTCCCCTTGCAAATTCTGAATGGTGGGAAGAAATTCTTTTAAAATACTCATTTTTAACAGGGAAGCAATGTGCTAGATGTTGAAGATTGTAACATAGATAGTTTTCTTTGCAGAGACACTGATGTTTTTACAACTTAGCTCACAGGCCTACGTGGAAGATAGAGAGCCTATCTCCCTTTGAAAAACGTAAGTTGCCCAAAGTATTCCTTTTAAAATGAAACTCAATTCTCTGAGGGAAAGAATGTGCTATATGCTCCTGATTCTGACTCAAGTGGTTTCTTTTGAGATACATGAGTTCCTTTAACTCTGCTGAAAGGGCCTATTTGGAACAAACAGCCTATCTCCACCTTGAATTTCAAAGATGCAGGAAGTACTGCTTTCAAAAACTTACTGGTTTTTACACGGGTAAACAATGAAGTACATGGCGAAGTTTGTAATCTAGTTGGTTTTCGTTTAGTGCTCCATGTGTTTCTTGAACTCATCTGAATAGGCCCATTTGGAACAAAGAGAGCCTACGTTCACTTTGAAAAATGTAATTTATAGGAAGTACTCCTATCAATAATTAACTCTCTTCTCAGAGGTATACTAGGTCCTAGATTCTATAGCTTGTATCACAGATAGTTTACTGTCAAGAGATAAATGTGTTTCTTCAACTTGCCTGAATAGGCCTATTTCAAAAAAAAGAGCTGATTTTCCCTTTGAAAAACCTAAGTCACAGGAAGTATTCCTTCAAAAACCAGCTCAATTCTCGCAGTGAAACAAGCTCCTAGATGCTGCAGTTTTGAACATAGATGGTTTTCTTTGGACAGATACATGTCTTTGTTCACCTCAGCTGAATAGACCTATTTGTTACAAAGAGAGCCTCTCTCCACCTTGAAAAACCTAAGTTGCCAAAGTGTTCATTTTCTATGTACTGAATACTCAGAGGGAAACAATGTGCTACATGTTGCAGCTTCTAGCATTGATGGTTTTCTGGAGATATAAATCTGTTTCTTCACATCAGCTGAATGGTCTTATTTGAAAAAAGGTAAACTTATCTCAACCTTGAAACATACGTTGCTGGAAAGTAGGACGTTCAGGAACATACTCCACTGTCACAGGGAAATAATGTGCTAGAAGCTCCTGCTTCTACTACAGATGATTTCCTTTCTAGAGATACATGTGTTTCTTCCAATTAGCTGAAAAGACCTAATTGAAAAAAGCGAGATTTCTCCACCTTCAAAATTCTCACTGGCAGAGAGTATTTCTTAGGAAAATTAACTACTCTCCATCAGAGAAACAACAGCAAGATACTGAAGCTTGTCACACAGACAGTTTTCTTTTCTTTGGAGAGATTTCTTTGCTCTTTCAACTCAGGTTCGTAGGCCTAGTTGGAACACAGAAAGCCAATCTCCACATTGAAAAACCTACGTTCCCATATGTATTCCTTTGAAAAAGGAAATCCATTTTCATCAGAAAACAATGTACGAGATGCTGAGCTTCTACAATACATGGTTCTCTTGGAGAGATAAATATGTTGCTTCAACTCAGCTGAATTTGCCTCTTTGGAACAATGTGATCTCATGTGAACCTTGGAAAACGTCCGTCGCGGGAAGTAGTCCTTGCAAAACCGTACTCAATTTTCTCAGGAGACAATGGGCTAGATGCTCCTATTTCTGAAACAGACGGTTTTCTTTCAAGTTATGCATGTGTTTCTTTAAATTAGCTGGCTAGGCCTATTTTGAACAAAGAGATTTTATCTCCATATTGAGAAACTGAAGTTGCTCTAGGTATTTCATTGACAAACTACACTCAATCTGACAAGGAAACAATGTGTTAGATATTCCTTCTGGTAACATAGATGGTTTTCTTCGGAGAGAAACACGTGTTTGTTCAAATCAGCTGAAAAGGCCTCCATGATACAAAGGGAGCCTATCTCCATCCTGAAAAACCTAAGTTGCAAGAAGTATTCCTTTTAAATCTACTGACTACTCACATGGAAACAATATGCTAGATGCTGCAGCTTGTAGTTAGACGGTTTTCTTTGGAGAGACACATGTGTTTCTTCACCTCAGCTGAATTGACCTGTTTTGAACCAAGAGAGTCTACCTCCACCTTGAAAATCCTAACTTGCAGGAAGTATTTCTTTGAAAAAACTGGCAAAAGTCTCCCAGGGTGACAATGTTCTTATTCTCCAGGGTCAAACAGAGATGGTTTTCTTTCAGGAGATACATGTGTTCCTTTAAGTCATATAGAAAGGCCTATTTTGTAACAAAGAGCCCATATCCACATTGAATGACCTATGTTGCAGGAGGAATTCCTTTCCAAATCTATCTCGGTTCTCACAGGGAAGCAATGTGCTAGATGTTGCTGCTTGTAACATATAATGTTTCTTGGGAGAGATCCCTTTGTCTTCAACTCAGCTGAACAGGCCAACGTAGAAAAAAGGGAGCCTATCTCCACCGTGAGAAACCATGCTGCAGGAAGTATTCCAATCAAAAACAAACTTATCTCACGGGGAAACAATGTGCTACCATTCCTGCTTCCAACAGAGATGGTGTTCTTTCGAGAGGTATGTGTGTTTCTTGAAATCTGCGGAATAGGCCTATTGGAAACAAAGTGAGCCTATGTCTACATTGAAAGACCTAAACTGCCTGAAGTACTCCTTTCAAATAGTAACTCAGCTCTCTCACAGAATCAATGTGCTACATGCTGCAGCGTCTAATCTAGATGGTTTCCTTTTAGAGATACATGTGTTTCTTCAATTCACCTGATTGTGTGTATTGGGAACAAAGTGAGCCAACCCACCCTTGGAAAACGTAAGTTGCAGGAAGTCTTTCTTTGACAAACTTACTAAATTCTCACAGGGAAACAATGCCCGAATATTCCTGCTTCCAACAGAGATGGCTTTCTTTGGAGAGATATATGTGTTTCTTCAAATGTGCTGAATAGGCCTACTTGGAACAAAGTGTGCCTATCTCTACATTGAAAATCCTCAGTTGCCCGAAGTACTCCTTTCAAGTACTAACTCAGATCTCACAGAGAAACCATGTGCTACATGCTGCAGCTTCTAATCCCGATGGTTTCCTTTTAGAAATACATGTGTTTCTTCAATTCACATGAAGGTGTGTATTGGGAACAAAGTGAGTCAACCCAACCTTGGAAAACGTAAATTGCAGGAAGTATTCCCTTGCAAAACCTATTCAATTCGAAGTTGGAAACAATATGGGGGATGCTCCTTCTTCCACAGAGATGTTTTCTTTGAGAGACACACGTGTTTCTTCAAGTTAGCTGGACAGGCCTATTTGCTTACTGACTGTAACATATAAGATTTCTTTGGAGAGATACATGTGTTTCTTCAATGCAGCTGAAAAATGCCAATGTGGAAATAAGGGAGCCTCTCTCCACCATGAAGCACCCTGTTGCAGGAAGTATTCCATTTACAAACAAACACAATCTCCCAGGGAGACAATGTGCTATTACTCATGCTTCCAGCAGAGATGGTTTTTTTGGAGAAATATATGTGTTTCTTCAAATCTGCTGAACAGGCCTATTAGGAACAAAGAGAGCCTATGTCTACATTGAAAAAGCTAAATTGCCTGAAGTACTCCTTTCAAATATTAACTCAGCTGTCTCAGGGAAACAATGAGCTGCACGGTACAGCTTCTAACATAGATGGTTTCCTTTTAGAGGTACGTGTGTTTCTTCAACTCACCTGCCTGTGTCTATCTGGAAAAAAGTGAGCCTATCCCAACCTTGAAAACCCTAAGCTGTAGGAAGTATTCCTATGCAAAGCCTTCTCAATTCTTACTGGGATACAATGTGGTGGATTCTCCTGCTTCTCACACAGATGTTTTCTGTCAAAAGACACATGTGTTTGTTCAAATTAGCCGGGGAGGCCTATTTGGAACAAACAACCCTTTGTTCCCCTTGCAAATTCTGAATGGTGGGAAGAAATTCTTTTAAAATACTCATTTTTAACAGGGAAGCAATGTGCTAGATGTTGAAGATTGTAACATAGATAGTTTTCTTTGCAGAGACACTGATGTTTTTACAACTTAGCTCACAGGCCTACGTGGAAGATAGAGAGCCTATCTCCCTTTGAAAAACGTAAGTTGCCCAAAGTATTCCTTTTAAAATGAAACTCAATTCTCTGAGGGAAAGAATGTGCTATATGCTCCTGATTCTGACTCAAGTGGTTTCTTTTGAGATACATGAGTTCCTTTAACTCTGCTGAAAGGGCCTATTTGGAACAAACAGCCTATCTCCACCTTGAATTTCAAAGATGCAGGAAGTACTGCTTTCAAAAACTTACTGGTTTTTACACGGGTAAACAATGAAGTACATGGCGAAGTTTGTAATCTAGTTGGTTTTCGTTTAGTGCTCCATGTGTTTCTTGAACTCATCTGAATAGGCCCATTTGGAACAAAGAGAGCCTACGTTCACTTTGAAAAATGTAATTTATAGGAAGTACTCCTATCAATAATTAACTCTCTTCTCAGAGGTATACTAGGTCCTAGATTCTATAGCTTGTATCACAGATAGTTTACTGTCAAGAGATAAATGTGTTTCTTCAACTTGCCTGAATAGGCCTATTTCAAAAAAAAGAGCTGATTTTCCCTTTGAAAAACCTAAGTCACAGGAAGTATTCCTTCAAAAACCAGCTCAATTCTCGCAGTGAAACAAGCTCCTAGATGCTGCAGTTTTGAACATAGATGGTTTTCTTTGGACAGATACATGTCTTTGTTCACCTCAGCTGAATAGACCTATTTGTTACAAAGAGAGCCTCTCTCCACCTTGAAAAACCTAAGTTGCCAAAGTGTTCATTTTCTATGTACTGAATACTCAGAGGGAAACAATGTGCTACATGTTGCAGCTTCTAGCATTGATGGTTTTCTGGAGATATAAATCTGTTTCTTCACATCAGCTGAATGGTCTTATTTGAAAAAAGGTAAACTTATCTCAACCTTGAAACATACGTTGCTGGAAAGTAGGACGTTCAGGAACATACTCCACTGTCACAGGGAAATAATGTGCTAGAAGCTCCTGCTTCTACTACAGATGATTTCCTTTCTAGAGATACATGTGTTTCTTCCAATTAGCTGAAAAGACCTAATTGAAAAAAGCGAGATTTCTCCACCTTCAAAATTCTCACTGGCAGAGAGTATTTCTTAGGAAAATTAACTACTCTCCATCAGAGAAACAACAGCAAGATACTGAAGCTTGTCACACAGACAGTTTTCTTTTCTTTGGAGAGATTTCTTTGCTCTTTCAACTCAGGTTCGTAGGCCTAGTTGGAACACAGAAAGCCAATCTCCACATTGAAAAACCTACGTTCCCATATGTATTCCTTTGAAAAAGGAAATCCATTTTCATCAGAAAACAATGTACGAGATGCTGAGCTTCTACAATACATGGTTCTCTTGGAGAGATAAATATGTTGCTTCAACTCAGCTGAATTTGCCTCTTTGGAACAATGTGATCTCATGTGAACCTTGGAAAACGTCCGTCGCGGGAAGTAGTCCTTGCAAAACCGTACTCAATTTTCTCAGGAGACAATGGGCTAGATGCTCCTATTTCTGAAACAGACGGTTTTCTTTCAAGTTATGCATGTGTTTCTTTAAATTAGCTGGCTAGGCCTATTTTGAACAAAGAGATTTTATCTCCATATTGAGAAACTGAAGTTGCTCTAGGTATTTCATTGACAAACTACACTCAATCTGACAAGGAAACAATGTGTTAGATATTCCTTCTGGTAACATAGATGGTTTTCTTCGGAGAGAAACACGTGTTTGTTCAAATCAGCTGAAAAGGCCTCCATGATACAAAGGGAGCCTATCTCCATCCTGAAAAACCTAAGTTGCAAGAAGTATTCCTTTTAAATCTACTGACTACTCACATGGAAACAATATGCTAGATGCTGCAGCTTGTAGTTAGACGGTTTTCTTTGGAGAGACACATGTGTTTCTTCACCTCAGCTGAATTGACCTGTTTTGAACCAAGAGAGTCTACCTCCACCTTGAAAATCCTAACTTGCAGGAAGTATTTCTTTGAAAAAACTGGCAAAAGTCTCCCAGGGTGACAATGTTCTTATTCTCCAGGGTCAAACAGAGATGGTTTTCTTTCAGGAGATACATGTGTTCCTTTAAGTCATATAGAAAGGCCTATTTTGTAACAAAGAGCCCATATCCACATTGAATGACCTATGTTGCAGGAGGAATTCCTTTCCAAATCTATCTCGGTTCTCACAGGGAAGCAATGTGCTAGATGTTGCTGCTTGTAACATATAATGTTTCTTGGGAGAGATCCCTTTGTCTTCAACTCAGCTGAACAGGCCAACGTAGAAAAAAGGGAGCCTATCTCCACCGTGAGAAACCATGCTGCAGGAAGTATTCCAATCAAAAACAAACTTATCTCACGGGGAAACAATGTGCTACCATTCCTGCTTCCAACAGAGATGGTGTTCTTTCGAGAGGTATGTGTGTTTCTTGAAATCTGCGGAATAGGCCTATTGGAAACAAAGTGAGCCTATGTCTACATTGAAAGACCTAAACTGCCTGAAGTACTCCTTTCAAATAGTAACTCAGCTCTCTCACAGAATCAATGTGCTACATGCTGCAGCGTCTAATCTAGATGGTTTCCTTTTAGAGATACATGTGTTTCTTCAATTCACCTGATTGTGTGTATTGGGAACAAAGTGAGCCAACCCACCCTTGGAAAACGTAAGTTGCAGGAAGTCTTTCTTTGACAAACTTACTAAATTCTCACAGGGAAACAATGCCCGAATATTCCTGCTTCCAACAGAGATGGCTTTCTTTGGAGAGATATATGTGTTTCTTCAAATGTGCTGAATAGGCCTACTTGGAACAAAGTGTGCCTATCTCTACATTGAAAATCCTCAGTTGCCCGAAGTACTCCTTTCAAGTACTAACTCAGATCTCACAGAGAAACCATGTGCTACATGCTGCAGCTTCTAATCCCGATGGTTTCCTTTTAGAAATACATGTGTTTCTTCAATTCACATGAAGGTGTGTATTGGGAACAAAGTGAGTCAACCCAACCTTGGAAAACGTAAATTGCAGGAAGTATTCCCTTGCAAAACCTATTCAATTCGAAGTTGGAAACAATATGGGGGATGCTCCTTCTTCCACAGAGATGTTTTCTTTGAGAGACACACGTGTTTCTTCAAGTTAGCTGGACAGGCCTATTTGCTTACTGACTGTAACATATAAGATTTCTTTGGAGAGATACATGTGTTTCTTCA
This sequence comes from Castor canadensis, assembly GCF_047511655.1. Classification (NCBI taxonomy): domain Eukaryota; kingdom Metazoa; phylum Chordata; class Mammalia; order Rodentia; family Castoridae; genus Castor; species Castor canadensis. The sequence goes on along the minus strand of NC_133402.1, from coordinate 33,225,935 downwards.
ATGCAGCTGAAAAATGCCAATGTGGAAATAAGGGAGCCTCTCTCCACCATGAAGCACCCTGTTGCAGGAAGTATTCCATTTACAAACAAACACAATCTCCCAGGGAGACAATGTGCTATTACTCATGCTTCCAGCAGAGATGGTTTTTTTGGAGAAATATATGTGTTTCTTCAAATCTGCTGAACAGGCCTATTAGGAACAAAGAGAGCCTATGTCTACATTGAAAAAGCTAAATTGCCTGAAGTACTCCTTTCAAATATTAACTCAGCTGTCTCAGGGAAACAATGAGCTGCACGGTACAGCTTCTAACATAGATGGTTTCCTTTTAGAGGTACGTGTGTTTCTTCAACTCACCTGCCTGTGTCTATCTGGAAAAAAGTGAGCCTATCCCAACCTTGAAAACCCTAAGCTGTAGGAAGTATTCCTATGCAAAGCCTTCTCAATTCTTACTGGGATACAATGTGGTGGATTCTCCTGCTTCTCACACAGATGTTTTCTGTCAAAAGACACATGTGTTTGTTCAAATTAGCCGGGGAGGCCTATTTGGAACAAACAACCCTTTGTTCCCCTTGCAAATTCTGAATGGTGGGAAGAAATTCTTTTAAAATACTCATTTTTAACAGGGAAGCAATGTGCTAGATGTTGAAGATTGTAACATAGATAGTTTTCTTTGCAGAGACACTGATGTTTTTACAACTTAGCTCACAGGCCTACGTGGAAGATAGAGAGCCTATCTCCCTTTGAAAAACGTAAGTTGCCCAAAGTATTCCTTTTAAAATGAAACTCAATTCTCTGAGGGAAAGAATGTGCTATATGCTCCTGATTCTGACTCAAGTGGTTTCTTTTGAGATACATGAGTTCCTTTAACTCTGCTGAAAGGGCCTATTTGGAACAAACAGCCTATCTCCACCTTGAATTTCAAAGATGCAGGAAGTACTGCTTTCAAAAACTTACTGGTTTTTACACGGGTAAACAATGAAGTACATGGCGAAGTTTGTAATCTAGTTGGTTTTCGTTTAGTGCTCCATGTGTTTCTTGAACTCATCTGAATAGGCCCATTTGGAACAAAGAGAGCCTACGTTCACTTTGAAAAATGTAATTTATAGGAAGTACTCCTATCAATAATTAACTCTCTTCTCAGAGGTATACTAGGTCCTAGATTCTATAGCTTGTATCACAGATAGTTTACTGTCAAGAGATAAATGTGTTTCTTCAACTTGCCTGAATAGGCCTATTTCAAAAAAAAGAGCTGATTTTCCCTTTGAAAAACCTAAGTCACAGGAAGTATTCCTTCAAAAACCAGCTCAATTCTCGCAGTGAAACAAGCTCCTAGATGCTGCAGTTTTGAACATAGATGGTTTTCTTTGGACAGATACATGTCTTTGTTCACCTCAGCTGAATAGACCTATTTGTTACAAAGAGAGCCTCTCTCCACCTTGAAAAACCTAAGTTGCCAAAGTGTTCATTTTCTATGTACTGAATACTCAGAGGGAAACAATGTGCTACATGTTGCAGCTTCTAGCATTGATGGTTTTCTGGAGATATAAATCTGTTTCTTCACATCAGCTGAATGGTCTTATTTGAAAAAAGGTAAACTTATCTCAACCTTGAAACATACGTTGCTGGAAAGTAGGACGTTCAGGAACATACTCCACTGTCACAGGGAAATAATGTGCTAGAAGCTCCTGCTTCTACTACAGATGATTTCCTTTCTAGAGATACATGTGTTTCTTCCAATTAGCTGAAAAGACCTAATTGAAAAAAGCGAGATTTCTCCACCTTCAAAATTCTCACTGGCAGAGAGTATTTCTTAGGAAAATTAACTACTCTCCATCAGAGAAACAACAGCAAGATACTGAAGCTTGTCACACAGACAGTTTTCTTTTCTTTGGAGAGATTTCTTTGCTCTTTCAACTCAGGTTCGTAGGCCTAGTTGGAACACAGAAAGCCAATCTCCACATTGAAAAACCTACGTTCCCATATGTATTCCTTTGAAAAAGGAAATCCATTTTCATCAGAAAACAATGTACGAGATGCTGAGCTTCTACAATACATGGTTCTCTTGGAGAGATAAATGTGTTGCTTCAACTCAGCTGAATTTGCCTCTTTGGAACAATGTGATGTCATGTGAACCTTGGAAAACGTCCGTCGCGGGAAGTAGTCCTTGCAAAACCGTACTCAATTTTCTCAGGAGACAATGGGCTAGATGCTCCTATTTCTGAAACAGACGGTTTTCTTTCAAGTTATGCATGTGTTTCTTTAAATTAGCTGGCTAGGCCTATTTTGAACAAAGAGATCTTATCTCCATATTGAGAAACTGAAGTTGCTCTAGGTATTTCATTGACAAACTACACTCAATCTGACAAGGAAACAATGTGTTAGATATTCCTTCTGGTAACATAGATGGTTTTCTTCGGAGAGAAACACGTGTTTGTTCAAATCAGCTGAAAAGGCCTCCATGATACAAAGGGAGCCTATCTCCATCCTGAAAAACCTAAGTTGCAAGAAGTATTCCTTTTAAATCTACTGACTACTCACATGGAAACAATATGCTAGATGCTGCAGCTTGTAGTTAGACGGTTTTCTTTGGAGAGACACATGTGTTTCTTCACCTCAGCTGAATTGACCTGTTTTGAACCAAGAGAGTCTACCTCCACCTTGAAAATCCTAACTTGCAGGAAGTATTTCTTTGAAAAAACTGGCAAAAGTCTCCCAGGGTGACAATGTTCTTATTCTCCAGGGTCAAACAGAGATGGTTTTCTTTCAGGAGATACATGTGTTCCTTTAAGTCATATAGAAAGGCCTATTTTGTAACAAAGAGCCCATATCCACATTGAATGACCTATGTTGCAGGAGGAATTCCTTTCCAAATCTATCTCGGTTCTCACAGGGAAGCAATGTGCTAGATGTTGCTGCTTGTAACATATAATGTTTCTTGGGAGAGATCCCTTTGTCTTCAACTCAGCTGAACAGGCCAACGTAGAAAAAAGGGAGCCTATCTCCACCGTGAGAAACCATGCTGCAGGAAGTATTCCAATCAAAAACAAACTTATCTCACGGGGAAACAATGTGCTACCATTCCTGCTTCCAACAGAGATGGTGTTCTTTCGAGAGGTATGTGTGTTTCTTGAAATCTGCGGAATAGGCCTATTGGAAACAAAGTGAGCCTATGTCTACATTGAAAGACCTAAACTGCCTGAAGTACTCCTTTCAAATAGTAACTCAGCTCTCTCACAGAATCAATGTGCTACATGCTGCAGCGTCTAATCTAGATGGTTTCCTTTTAGAGATACATGTGTTTCTTCAATTCACCTGATTGTGTGTATTGGGAACAAAGTGAGCCAACCCACCCTTGGAAAACGTAAGTTGCAGGAAGTCTTTCTTTGACAAACTTACTAAATTCTCACAGGGAAACAATGCCCGAATATTCCTGCTTCCAACAGAGATGGCTTTCTTTGGAGAGATATATGTGTTTCTTCAAATGTGCTGAATAGGCCTACTTGGAACAAAGTGTGCCTATCTCTACATTGAAAATCCTCAGTTGCCCGAAGTACTCCTTTCAAGTACTAACTCAGATCTCACAGAGAAACCATGTGCTACATGCTGCAGCTTCTAATCCCGATGGTTTCCTTTTAGAAATACATGTGTTTCTTCAATTCACATGAAGGTGTGTATTGGGAACAAAGTGAGTCAACCCAACCTTGGAAAACGTAAATTGCAGGAAGTATTCCCTTGCAAAACCTATTCAATTCGAAGTTGGAAACAATATGGGGGATGCTCCTTCTTCCACAGAGATGTTTTCTTTGAGAGACACACGTGTTTCTTCAAGTTAGCTGGACAGGCCTATTTGCTTACTGACTGTAACATATAAGATTTCTTTGGAGAGATACATGTGTTTCTTCAATGCAGCTGAAAAATGCCAATGTGGAAATAAGGGAGCCTCTCTCCACCATGAAGCACCCTGTTGCAGGAAGTATTCCATTTACAAACAAACACAATCTCCCAGGGAGACAATGTGCTATTACTCATGCTTCCAGCAGAGATGGTTTTTTTGGAGAAATATATGTGTTTCTTCAAATCTGCTGAACAGGCCTATTAGGAACAAAGAGAGCCTATGTCTACATTGAAAAAGCTAAATTGCCTGAAGTACTCCTTTCAAATATTAACTCAGCTGTCACAGGGAAACAATGAGCTGCACGGTACAGCTTCTAACATAGATGGTTTCCTTTTAGAGGTACGTGTGTTTCTTCAACTCACCTGCCTGTGTCTATCTGGAAAAAAGTGAGCCTATCCCAACCTTGAAAACCCTAAGCTGTAGGAAGTATTCCTATGCAAAGCCTTCTCAATTCTTACTGGGATACAATGTGTTGGATTCTCCTGCTTCTCACACAGATGTTTTCTGTCAAAAGACACATGTGTTTGTTCAAATTAGCCGGGGAGGCCTATTTGGAACAAACAACCCTTTGTTCCCCTTGCAAATTCTGAATGGTGGGAAGAAATTCTTTTAAAATACTCATTTTTAACAGGGAAGCAATGTGCTAGATGTTGAAGATTGTAACATAGATAGTTTTCTTTGCAGAGACACTGATGTTTTTACAACTTAGCTCACAGGCCTACGTGGAAGATAGAGAGCCTATCTCCCTTTGAAAAACGTAAGTTGCCCAAAGTATTCCTTTTAAAATGAAACTCAATTCTCTGAGGGAAAGAATGTGCTATATGCTCCTGATTCTGACTCAAGTGGTTTCTTTTGAGATACATGAGTTCCTTTAACTCTGCTGAAAGGGCCTATTTGGAACAAACAGCCTATCTCCACCTTGAATTTCAAAGATGCAGGAAGTACTGCTTTCAAAAACTTACTGGTTTTTACACGGGTAAACAATGAAGTACATGGCGAAGTTTGTAATCTAGTTGGTTTTCGTTTAGTGCTCCATGTGTTTCTTGAACTCATCTGAATAGGCCCATTTGGAACAAAGAGAGCCTACGTTCACTTTGAAAAATGTAATTTATAGGAAGTACTCCTATCAATAATTAACTCTCTTCTCAGAGGTATACTAGGTCCTAGATTCTATAGCTTGTATCACAGATAGTTTACTGTCAAGAGATAAATGTGTTTCTTCAACTTGCCTGAATAGGCCTATTTCAAAAAAAAGAGCTGATTTTCCCTTTGAAAAACCTAAGTCACAGGAAGTATTCCTTCAAAAACCAGCTCAATTCTCGCAGTGAAACAAGCTCCTAGATGCTGCAGTTTTGAACATAGATGGTTTTCTTTGGACAGATACATGTCTTTGTTCACCTCAGCTGAATAGACCTATTTGTTACAAAGAGAGCCTCTCTCCACCTTGAAAAACCTAAGTTGCCAAAGTGTTCATTTTCTATGTACTGAATACTCAGAGGGAAACAATGTGCTACATGTTGCAGCTTCTAGCATTGATGGTTTTCTGGAGATATAAATCTGTTTCTTCACATCAGCTGAATGGTCTTATTTGAAAAAAGGTAAACTTATCTCAACCTTGAAACATACGTTGCTGGAAAGTAGGACGTTCAGGAACATACTCCACTGTCACAGGGAAATAATGTGCTAGAAGCTCCTGCTTCTACTACAGATGATTTCCTTTCTAGAGATACATGTGTTTCTTCCAATTAGCTGAAAAGACCTAATTGAAAAAAGCGAGATTTCTCCACCTTCAAAATTCTCACTGGCAGAGAGTATTTCTTAGGAAAATTAACTACTCTCCATCAGAGAAACAACAGCAAGATACTGAAGCTTGTCACACAGACAGTTTTCTTTTCTTTGGAGAGATTTCTTTGCTCTTTCAACTCAGGTTCGTAGGCCTAGTTGGAACACAGAAAGCCAATCTCCACATTGAAAAACCTACGTTCCCATATGTATTCCTTTGAAAAACGAAATCCATTTTCATCAGAAAACAATGTACGAGATGCTGAGCTTCTACAATACATGGTTCTCTTGGAGAGATAAATGTGTTGCTTCAACTCAGCTGAATTTGCCTCTTTGGAACAATGTGATCTCATGTGAACCTTGGAAAACGTCCGTCGCGGGAAGTAGTCCTTGCAAAACCGTACTCAATTTTCTCAGGAGACAATGGGCTAGATGCTCCTATTTCTGAAACAGACGGTTTTCTTTCAAGTTATGCATGTGTTTCTTTAAATTAGCTGGCTAGGCCTATTTTGAACAAAGAGATCTTATCTCCATATTGAGAAACTGAAGTTGCTCTAGGTATTTCATTGACAAACTACACTCAATCTGACAAGGAAACAATGTGTTAGATATTCCTTCTGGTAACATAGATGGTTTTCTTCGGAGAGAAACACGTGTTTGTTCAAATCAGCTGAAAAGGCCTCCATGATACAAAGGGAGCCTATCTCCATCCTGAAAAACCTAAGTTGCAAGAAGTATTCCTTTTAAATCTACTGACTACTCACATGGAAACAATATGCTAGATGCTGCAGCTTGTAGTTAGACGGTTTTCTTTGGAGAGACACATGTGTTTCTTCACCTCAGCTGAATTGACCTGTTTTGAACCAAGAGAGTCTACCTCCACCTTGAAAATCCTAACTTGCAGGAAGTATTTCTTTGAAAAAACTGGCAAAAGTCTCCCAGGGTGACAATGTTCTTATTCTCCAGGGTCAAACAGAGATGGTTTTCTTTCAGGAGATACATGTGTTCCTTTAAGTCATATAGAAAGGCCTATTTTGTAACAAAGAGCCCATATCCACATTGAATGACCTATGTTGCAGGAGGAATTCCTTTCCAAATCTATCTCGGTTCTCACAGGGAAGCAATGTGCTAGATGTTGCTGCTTGTAACATATAATGTTTCTTGGGAGAGATCCCTTTGTCTTCAACTCAGCTGAACAGGCCAACGTAGAAAAAAGGGAGCCTATCTCCACCGTGAGAAACCATGCTGCAGGAAGTATTCCAATCAAAAACAAACTTATCTCACGGGGAAACAATGTGCTACCATTCCTGCTTCCAACAGAGATGGTGTTCTTTCGAGAGGTATGTGTGTTTCTTGAAATCTGCGGAATAGGCCTATTGGAAACAAAGTGAGCCTATGTCTACATTGAAAGACCTAAACTGCCTGAAGTACTCCTTTCAAATAGTAACTCAGCTCTCTCACAGAATCAATGTGCTACATGCTGCAGCGTCTAATCTAGATGGTTTCCTTTTAGAGATACATGTGTTTCTTCAATTCACCTGATTGTGTGTATTGGGAACAAAGTGAGCCAACCCACCCTTGGAAAACGTAAGTTGCAGGAAGTCTTTCTTTGACAAACTTACTAAATTCTCACAGGGAAACAATGCCCGAATATTCCTGCTTCCAACAGAGATGGCTTTCTTTGGAGAGATATATGTGTTTCTTCAAATGTGCTGAATAGGCCTACTTGGAACAAAGTGTGCCTATCTCTACATTGAAAATCCTCAGTTGCCCGAAGTACTCCTTTCAAGTACTAACTCAGATCTCACAGAGAAACCATGTGCTACATGCTGCAGCTTCTAATCCCGATGGTTTCCTTTTAGAAATACATGTGTTTCTTCAATTCACATGAAGGTGTGTATTGGGAACAAAGTGAGTCAACCCAACCTTGGAAAACGTAAATTGCAGGAAGTATTCCCTTGCAAAACCTATTCAATTCGAAGTTGGAAACAATATGGGGGATGCTCCTTCTTCCACAGAGATGTTTTCTTTGAGAGACACACGTGTTTCTTCAAGTTAGCTGGACAGGCCTATTTGCTTACTGACTGTAACATATAAGATTTCTTTGGAGAGATACATGTGTTTCTTCAATGCAGCTGAAAAATGCCAATGTGGAAATAAGGGAGCCTCTCTCCACCATGAAGCACCCTGTTGCAGGAAGTATTCCATTTACAAACAAACACAATCTCCCAGGGAGACAATGTGCTATTACTCATGCTTCCAGCAGAGATGGTTTTTTTGGAGAAATATATGTGTTTCTTCAAATCTGCTGAACAGGCCTATTAGGAACAAAGAGAGCCTATGTCTACATTGAAAAAGCTAAATTGCCTGAAGTACTCCTTTCAAATATTAACTCAGCTGTCACAGGGAAACAATGAGCTGCACGGTACAGCTTCTAACATAGATGGTTTCCTTTTAGAGGTACGTGTGTTTCTTCAACTCACCTGCCTGTGTCTATCTGGAAAAAAGTGAGCCTATCCCAACCTTGAAAACCCTAAGCTGTAGGAAGTATTCCTATGCAAAGCCTTCTCAATTCTTACTGGGATACAATGTGGTGGATTCTCCTGCTTCTCACACAGATGTTTTCTGTCAAAAGACACATGTGTTTGTTCAAATTAGCCGGGGAGGCCTATTTGGAACAAACAACCCTTTGTTCCCCTTGCAAATTCTGAATGGTGGGAAGAAATTCTTTTAAAATACTCATTTTTAACAGGGAAGCAATGTGCTAGATGTTGAAGATTGTAACATAGATAGTTTTCTTTGCAGAGACACTGATGTTTTTACAACTTAGCTCACAGGCCTACGTGGAAGATAGAGAGCCTATCTCCCTTTGAAAAACGTAAGTTGCCCAAAGTATTCCTTTTAAAATGAAACTCAATTCTCTGAGGGAAAGAATGTGCTATATGCTCCTGATTCTGACTCAAGTGGTTTCTTTTGAGATACATGAGTTCCTTTAACTCTGCTGAAAGGGCCTATTTGGAACAAACAGCCTATCTCCACCTTGAATTTCAAAGATGCAGGAAGTACTGCTTTCAAAAACTTACTGGTTTTTACACGGGTAAACAATGAAGTACATGGCGAAGTTTGTAATCTAGTTGGTTTTCGTTTAGTGCTCCATGTGTTTCTTGAACTCATCTGAATAGGCCCATTTGGAACAAAGAGAGCCTACGTTCACTTTGAAAAATGTAATTTATAGGAAGTACTCCTATCAATAATTAACTCTCTTCTCAGAGGTATACTAGGTCCTAGATTCTATAGCTTGTATCACAGATAGTTTACAGTCAAGAGATAAATGTGTTTCTTCAACTTGCCTGAATAGGCCTATTTCAAAAAAAAGAGCTGATTTTCCCTTTGAAAAACCTAAGTCACAGGAAGTATTCCTTCAAAAACCAGCTCAATTCTCGCAGTGAAACAAGCTCCTAGATGCTGCAGTTTTGAACATAGATGGTTTTCTTTGGACAGATACATGTCTTTGTTCACCTCAGCTGAATAGACCTATTTGTTACAAAGAGAGCCTCTCTCCACCTTGAAAAACCTAAGTTGCCAAAGTGTTCATTTTCTATGTACTGAATACTCAGAGGGAAACAATGTGCTACATGTTGCAGCTTCTAGCATTGATGGTTTTCTGGAGATATAAATCTGTTTCTTCACATCAGCTGAATGGTCTTATTTGAAAAAAGGTAAACTTATCTCAACCTTGAAACATACGTTGCTGGAAAGTAGGACGTTCAGGAACATACTCCACTGTCACAGGGAAATAATGTGCTAGAAGCTCCTGCTTCTACTACAGATGATTTCCTTTCTAGAGATACATGTGTTTCTTCCAATTAGCTGAAAAGACCTAATTGAAAAAAGCGAGATTTCTCCACCTTCAAAATTCTCACTGGCAGAGAGTATTTCTTAGGAAAATTAACTACTCTCCATCAGAGAAACAACAGCAAGATACTGAAGCTTGTCACACAGACAGTTTTCTTTTCTTTGGAGAGATTTCTTTGCTCTTTCAACTCAGTTTCGTAGGCCTAGTTGGAACACAGAAAGCCAATCTCCACATTGAAAAACCTACGTTCCCATATGTATTCCTTTGAAAAACGAAATCCATTTTCATCAGAAAACAATGTACGAGATGCTGAGCTTCTACAATACATGGTTCTCTTGGAGAGATAAATGTGTTGCTTCAACTCAGCTGAATTTGCCTCTTTGGAACAATGTGATGTCATGTGAACCTTGGAAAACGTCCGTCGCGGGAAGTAGTCCTTGCAAAACCGTACTCAATTTTCTCAGGAGACAATGGGCTAGATGCTCCTATTTCTGAAACAGACGGTTTTCTTTCAAGTTATGCATGTGTTTCTTTAAATTAGCTGGCTAGGCCTATTTTGAACAAAGAGATCTTATCTCCATATTGAGAAACTGAAGTTGCTCTAGGTATTTCATTGACAAACTACACTCAATCTGACAAGGAAACAATGTGTTAGATATTCCTTCTGGTAACATAGATGGTTTTCTTCGGAGAGAAACACGTGTTTGTTCAAATCAGCTGAAAAGGCCTCCATGATACAAAGGGAGCCTATCTCCATCCTGAAAAACCTAAGTTGCAAGAAGTATTCCTTTTAAATCTACTGACTACTCACATGGAAACAATATGCTAGATGCTGCAGCTTGTAGTTAGACGGTTTTCTTTGGAGAGACACATGTGTTTCTTCACCTCAGCTGAATTGACCTGTTTTGAACCAAGAGAGTCTACCTCCACCTTGAAAATCCTAACTTGCAGGAAGTATTTCTTTGAAAAAACTGGCAAAAGTCTCCCAGGGTGACAATGTTCTTATTCTCCAGGGTCAAACAGAGATGGTTTTCTTTCAGGAGATACATGTGTTCCTTTAAGTCATATAGAAAGGCCTATTTTGTAACAAAGAGCCCATATCCACATTGAATGACCTATGTTGCAGGAGGAATTCCTTTCCAAATCTATCTCGATTCTCACAGGGAAGCAATGTGCTAGATGTTGCTGCTTGTAACATATAATGTTTCTTGGGAGAGATCCCTTTGTCTTCAACTCAGCTGAACAGGCCAACGTAGAAAAAAGGGAGCCTATCTCCACCGTGAGAAACCATGCTGCAGGAAGTATTCCAATCAAAAACAAACTTATCTCACGGGGAAACAATGTGCTACCATTCCTGCTTCCAACAGAGATGGTGTTCTTTCGAGAGGTATGTGTGTTTCTTGAAATCTGCGGAATAGGCCTATTGGAAACAAAGTGAGCCTATGTCTACATTGAAAGACCTAAACTGCCTGAAGTACTCCTTTCAAATAGTAACTCAGCTCTCTCACAGAATCAATGTGCTACATGCTGCAGCGTCTAATCTAGATGGTTTCCTTTTAGAGATACATGTGTTTCTTCAATTCACCTGATTGTGTGTATTGGGAACAAAGTGAGCCAACCCACCCTTGGAAAACGTAAGTTGCAGGAAGTCTTTCTTTGACAAACTTACTAAATTCTCACAGGGAAACAATGCCCGAATATTCCTGCTTCCAACAGAGATGGCTTTCTTTGGAGAGATATATGTGTTTCTTCAAATGTGCTGAATAGGCCTACTTGGAACAAAGTGTGCCTATCTCTACATTGAAAATCCTCAGTTGCCCGAAGTACTCCTTTCAAGTACTAACTCAGATCTCACAGAGAAACCATGTGCTACATGCTGCAGCTTCTAATCCCGATGGTTTCCTTTTAGAAATACATGTGTTTCTTCAATTCACATGAAGGTGTGTATTGGGAACAAAGTGAGTCAACCCAACCTTGGAAAACGTAAATTGCAGGAAGTATTCCCTTGCAAAACCTATTCAATTCGAAGTTGGAAACAATATGGGGGATGCTCCTTCTTCCACAGAGATGTTTTCTTTGAGAGACACACGTGTTTCTTCAAGTTAGCTGGACAGGCCTATTTGCTTACTGACTGTAACATATAAGATTTCTTTGGAGAGATACATGTGTTTCTTCAATGCAGCTGAAAAATGCCAATGTGGAAATAAGGGAGCCTCTCTCCACCATGAAGCACCCTGTTGCAGGAAGTATTCCATTTACAAACAAACACAATCTCCCAGGGAGACAATGTGCTATTACTCATGCTTCCAGCAGAGATGGTTTTTTTGGAGAAATATATGTGTTTCTTCAAATCTGCTGAACAGGCCTATTAGGAACAAAGAGAGCCTATGTCTACATTGAAAAAGCTAAATTGCCTGAAGTACTCCTTTCAAATATTAACTCAGCTGTCACAGGGAAACAATGAGCTGCACGGTACAGCTTCTAACATAGATGGTTTCCTTTTAGAGGTACGTGTGTTTCTTCAACTCACCTGCCTGTGTCTATCTGGAAAAAAGTGAGCCTATCCCAACCTTGAAAACCCTAAGCTGTAGGAAGTATTCCTATGCAAAGCCTTCTCAATTCTTACTGGGATACAATGTGGTGGATTCTCCTGCTTCTCACACAGATGTTTTCTGTCAAAAGACACATGTGTTTGTTCAAATTAGCCGGGGAGGCCTATTTGGAACAAACAACCCTTTGTTCCCCTTGCAAATTCTGAATGGTGGGAAGAAATTCTTTTAAAATACTCATTTTTAACAGGGAAGCAATGTGCTAGATGTTGAAGATTGTAACATAGATAGTTTTCTTTGCAGAGACACTGATGTTTTTACAACTTAGCTCACAGGCCTACGTGGAAGATAGAGAGCCTATCTCCCTTTGAAAAACGTAAGTTGCCCAAAGTATTCCTTTTAAAATGAAACTCAATTCTCTGAGGGAAAGAATGTGCTATATGCTCCTGATTCTGACTCAAGTGGTTTCTTTTGAGATACATGAGTTCCTTTAACTCTGCTGAAAGGGCCTATTTGGAAGAAACAGCCTATCTCCACCTTGAATTTCAAAGATGCAGGAAGTACTGCTTTCAAAAACTTACTGGTTTTTACACGCTTAAACAATGAAGTACATGGCGAAGTTTGTAATCTAGTTGGTTTTCGTTTAGTGCTCCATGTGTTTCTTGAACTCATCTGAATAGGCCCATTTGGAACAAAGAGAGCCTACGTTCACTTTGAAAAATGTAATTTGTAGGAAGTACTCCTATCAATAATTAACTCTCTTCTCAGAGGTATACTAGGTCCTAGATTCTATAGCTTGTATCACAGATAGTTTACTGTCAAGAGATAAATGTGTTTCTTCAACTTGCCTGAATAGGCCTATTTCAAAAAAAAAGAGCTGATTTTCCCTTTGAAAAACCTAAGTCACAGGAAGTATTCCTTCAAAAACCAGCTCAATTCTCGCAGTGAAACAAGCTCCTAGATGCTGCAGTTTTGAACATAGATGGTTTTCTTTGGACAGATACATGTCTTTGTTCACCTCAGCTGAATAGACCTATTTGTTACAAAGAGAGCCTCTCTCCACCTTGAAAAACCTAAGTTGCCAAAGTGTTCATTTTCTATGTACTGAATACTCAGAGGGAAACAATGTGCTACATGTTGCAGCTTCTAGCATTGATGGTTTTCTGGAGATATAAATCTGTTTCTTCACATCAGCTGAATGGTCTTATTTGAAAAAAGGTAAACTTATCTCAACCTTGAAACATACGTTGCTGGAAAGTAGGACGTTCAGGAACATACTCCACTGTCACAGGGAAATAATGTGCTAGAAGCTCCTGCTTCTACTACAGATGATTTCCTTTCTAGAGATACATGTGTTTCTTCCAATTAGCTGAAAAGACCTAATTGAAAAAAGCGAGATTTCTCCACCTTCAAAATTCTCACTGGCAGAGAGTATTTCTTAGGAAAATTAACTACTCTCCATCAGAGAAACAACAGCAAGATACTGAAGCTTGTCACATAGACGGTTGTCTTTTCTTTGGAGAGATTTCTTTGTTCTTTCAACTCAGGTTCGTAGGCCTAGTTGGAACACAGAAAGCCAATCTCCACATTGAAAAACCTACGTTCCCATATGTATTCCTTTGAAAAACGAAATCCATTTTCATCAGAAAACAATGTACGAGATGCTGAGCTTCTACAATACATGGTTCTCTTGGAGAGATAAATGTGTTGCTTCAACTCAGCTGAATTTGCCTCTTTGGAACAATGTGATGTCATGTGAACCTTGGAAAACGTCCGTCGCGGGAAGTAGTCCTTGCAAAACCGTACTCAATTTTCTCAGGAGACAATGGGCTAGATGCTCCTATTTCTGAAACAGACGGTTTTCTTTCAAGTTATGCATGTGTTTCTTTAAATTAGCTGGCTAGGCCTATTTTGAACAAAGAGATCTTATCTCCATATTGAGAAACTGAAGTTGCTCTAGGTATTTCATTGACAAACTACACTCAATCTGACAAGGAAACAATGTGTTAGATATTCCTTCTGGTAACATAGATGGTTTTCTTCGGAGAGAAACACGTGTTTGTTCAAATCAGCTGAAAAGGCCTCCATGATACAAAGGGAGCCTATCTCCATCCTGAAAAACCGAAGTTGCAAGAAGTATTCCTTTTAAATCTACTGACTACTCACATGGAAACAATATGCTAGATGCTGCAGCTTGTAGTTAGACGGTTTTCTTTGGAGAGACACATGTGTTTCTTCACCTCAGCTGAATTGACCTGTTTGGAACCAAGAGAGTCTACCTCCACCTTGAAAATCCTAACTTGCAGGAAGTATTTCTTTGAAAAAACTGGCAAAAGTCTCCCAGGGTGACAATGTTCTTATTCTCCAGGGTCAAACAGAGATGGTTTTCTTTCAGGAGATACATGTGTTCCTTTAAGTCATATAGAAAGGCCTATTTTGTAACAAAGAGCCCATATCCACATTGAATGACCTATGTTGCAGGAGGAATTCCTTTCCAAATCTATCTCGGTTCTCACAGGGAAGCAATGTGCTAGATGTTGCTGCTTGTAACATATAATGTTTCTTGGGAGAGATCCCTTTGTCTTCAACTCAGCTGAACAGGCCAACGTAGAAAAAAGGGAGCCTATCTCCACCGTGAGAAACCATGCTGCAGGAAGTATTCCAATCAAAAACAAACTTATCTCACGGGGAAACAATGTGCTACCATTCCTGCTTCCAACAGAGATGGTGTTCTTTCGAGAGGTATGTGTGTTTCTTGAAATCTGCGGAATAGGCCTATTGGAAACAAAGTGAGCCTATGTCTACATTGAAAGACCTAAACTGCCTGAAGTACTCCTTTCAAATAGTAACTCAGCTCTCTCACAGAATCAATGTGCTACATGCTGCAGCGTCTAATCTAGATGGTTTCCTTTTAGAGATACATGTGTTTCTTCAATTCACCTGATTGTGTGTATTGGGAACAAAGTGAGCCAACCCACCCTTGGAAAACGTAAGTTGCAGGAAGTCTTTCTTTGACAAACTTACTAAATTCTCACAGGGAAACAATGCCCGAATATTCCTGCTTCCAACAGAGATGGCTTTCTTTGGAGAGATATATGTGTTTCTTCAAATGTGCTGAATAGGCCTACTTGGAACAAAGTGTGCCTATCTCTACATTGAAAATCCTCAGTTGCCCGAAGTACTCCTTTCAAGTACTAACTCAGATCTCACAGAGAAACCATGTGCTACATGCTGCAGCTTCTAATCCCGATGGTTTCCTTTTAGAAATACATGTGTTTCTTCAATTCACATGAAGGTGTGTATTGGGAACAAAGTGAGTCAACCCAACCTTGGAAAACGTAAATTGCAGGAAGTATTCCCTTGCAAAACCTATTCAATTCGAAGTTGGAAACAATATGGGGGATGCTCCTTCTTCCACAGAGATGTTTTCTTTGAGAGACACACGTGTTTCTTCAAGTTAGCTGGACAGGCCTATTTGCTTACTGACTGTAACATATAAGATTTCTTTGGAGAGATACATGTGTTTCTTCAATGCAGCTGAAAAATGCCAATGTGGAAATAAGGGAGCCTCTCTCCACCATGAAGCACCCTGTTGCAGGAAGTATTCCATTTACAAACAAACACAATCTCCCAGGGAGACAATGTGCTATTACTCATGCTTCCAGCAGAGATGGTTTTTTTGGAGAAATATATGTGTTTCTTCAAATCTGCTGAACAGGCCTATTAGGAACAAAGAGAGCCTATGTCTACATTGAAAAAGCTAAATTGCCTGAAGTACTCCTTTCAAATATTAACTCAGCTGTCTCAGGGAAACAATGAGCTGCACGGTACAGCTTCTAACATAGATGGTTTCCTTTTAGAGGTACGTGTGTTTCTTCAACTCACCTGCCTGTGTCTATCTGGAAAAAAGTGAGCCTATCCCAACCTTGAAAACCCTAAGCTGTAGGAAGTATTCCTATGCAAAGCCTTCTCAATTCTTACTGGGATACAATGTGGTGGATTCTCCTGCTTCTCACACAGATGTTTTCTGTCAAAAGACACATGTGTTTGTTCAAATTAGCCGGGGAGGCCTATTTGGAACAAACAACCCTTTGTTCCCCTTGCAAATTCTGAATGGTGGGAAGAAATTCTTTTAAAATACTCATTTTTAACAGGGAAGCAATGTGCTAGATGTTGAAGATTGTAACATAGATAGTTTTCTTTGCAGAGACACTGATGTTTTTACAACTTAGCTCACAGGCCTACGTGGAAGATAGAGAGCCTATCTCCCTTTGAAAAACGTAAGTTGCCCAAAGTATTCCTTTTAAAATGAAACTCAATTCTCTGAGGGAAAGAATGTGCTATATGCTCCTGATTCTGACTCAAGTGGTTTCTTTTGAGATACATGAGTTCCTTTAACTCTGCTGAAAGGGCCTATTTGGAACAAACAGCCTATCTCCACCTTGAATTTCAAAGATGCAGGAAGTACTGCTTTCAAAAACTTACTGGTTTTTACACGGGTAAACAATGAAGTACATGGCGAAGTTTGTAATCTAGTTGGTTTTCGTTTAGTGCTCCATGTGTTTCTTGAACTCATCTGAATAGGCCCATTTGGAACAAAGAGAGCCTACGTTCACTTTGAAAAATGTAATTTATAGGAAGTACTCCTATCAATAATTAACTCTCTTCTCAGAGGTATACTAGGTCCTAGATTCTATAGCTTGTATCACAGATAGTTTACAGTCAAGAGATAAATGTGTTTCTTCAACTTGCCTGAATAGGCCTATTTCAAAAAAAAGAGCTGATTTTCCCTTTGAAAAACCTAAGTCACAGGAAGTATTCCTTCAAAAACCAGCTCAATTCTCGCAGTGAAACAAGCTCCTAGATGCTGCAGTTTTGAACATAGATGGTTTTCTTTGGACAGATACATGTCTTTGTTCACCTCAGCTGAATAGACCTATTTGTTACAAAGAGAGCCTCTCTCCACCTTGAAAAACCTAAGTTGCCAAAGTGTTCATTTTCTATGTACTGAATACTCAGAGGGAAACAATGTGCTACATGTTGCAGCTTCTAGCATTGATGGTTTTCTGGAGATATAAATCTGTTTCTTCACATCAGCTGAATGGTCTTATTTGAAAAAAGGTAAACTTATCTCAACCTTGAAACATACGTTGCTGGAAAGTAGGACGTTCAGGAACATACTCCACTGTCACAGGGAAATAATGTGCTAGAAGCTCCTGCTTCTACTACAGATGATTTCCTTTCTAGAGATACATGTGTTTCTTCCAATTAGCTGAAAAGACCTAATTGAAAAAAGCGAGATTTCTCCACCTTCAAAATTCTCACTGGCAGAGAGTATTTCTTAGGAAAATTAACTACTCTCCATCAGAGAAACAACAGCAAGATACTGAAGCTTGTCACACAGACAGTTTTCTTTTCTTTGGAGAGATTTCTTTGCTCTTTCAACTCAGGTTCGTAGGCCTAGTTGGAACACAGAAAGCCAATCTCCACATTGAAAAACCTACGTTCCCATATGTATTCCTTTGAAAAAGGAAATCCATTTTCATCAGAAAACAATGTACGAGATGCTGAGCTTCTACAATACATGGTTCTCTTGGAGAGATAAATGTGTTGCTTCAACTCAGCTGAATTTGCCTCTTTGGAACAATGTGATGTCATGTGAACCTTGGAAAACGTCCGTCGCGGGAAGTAGTCCTTGCAAAACCGTACTCAATTTTCTCAGGAGACAATGGGCTAGATGCTCCTATTTCTGAAACAGACGGTTTTCTTTCAAGTTATGCATGTGTTTCTTTAAATTAGCTGGCTAGGCCTATTTTGAACAAAGAGATTTTATCTCCATATTGAGAAACTGAAGTTGCTCTAGGTATTTCATTGACAAACTACACTCAATCTGACAAGGAAACAATGTGTTAGATATTCCTTCTGGTAACATAGATGGTTTTCTTCGGAGAGAAACACGTGTTTGTTCAAATCAGCTGAAAAGGCCTCCATGATACAAAGGGAGCCTATCTCCATCCTGAAAAACCTAAGTTGCAAGAAGTATTCCTTTTAAATCTACTGACTACTCACATGGAAACAATATGCTAGATGCTGCAGCTTGTAGTTAGACGGTTTTCTTTGGAGAGACACATGTGTTTCTTCACCTCAGCTGAATTGACCTGTTTGGAACCAAGAGAGTCTACCTCCACCTTGAAAATCCTAACTTGCAGGAAGTATTTCTTTGAAAAAACTGGCAAAAGTCTCCCAGGGTGACAATGTTCTTATTCTCCAGGGTCAAACAGAGATGGTTTTCTTTCAGGAGATACATGTGTTCCTTTAAGTCATATAGAAAGGCCTATTTTGTAACAAAGAGCCCATATCCACATTGAATGACCTATGTTGCAGGAGGAATTCCTTTCCAAATCTATCTCGGTTCTCACAGGGAAGCAATGTGCTAGATGTTGCTGCTTGTAACATATAATGTTTCTTGGGAGAGATCCCTTTGTCTTCAACTCAGCTGAACAGGCCAACGTAGAAAAAAGGGAGCCTATCTCCACCGTGAGAAACCATGCTGCAGGAAGTATTCCAATCAAAAACAAACTTATCTCACGGGGAAACAATGTGCTACCATTCCTGCTTCCAACAGAGATGGTGTTCTTTCGAGAGGTATGTGTGTTTCTTGAAATCTGCGGAATAGGCCTATTGGAAACAAAGTGAGCCTATGTCTACATTGAAAGACCTAAACTGCCTGAAGTACTCCTTTCAAATAGTAACTCAGCTCTCTCACAGAATCAATGTGCTACATGCTGCAGCGTCTAATCTAGATGGTTTCCTTTTAGAGATACATGTGTTTCTTCAATTCACCTGATTGTGTGTATTGGGAACAAAGTGAGCCAACCCACCCTTGGAAAACGTAAGTTGCAGGAAGTCTTTCTTTGACAAACTTACTAAATTCTCACAGGGAAACAATGCCCGAATATTCCTGCTTCCAACAGAGATGGCTTTCTTTGGAGAGATATATGTGTTTCTTCAAATGTGCTGAATAGGCCTACTTGGAACAAAGTGTGCCTATCTCTACATTGAAAATCCTCAGTTGCCCGAAGTACTCCTTTCAAGTACTAACTCAGATCTCACAGAGAAACCATGTGCTACATGCTGCAGCTTCTAATCCCGATGGTTTCCTTTTAGAAATACATGTGTTTCTTCAATTCACATGAAGGTGTGTATTGGGAACAAAGTGAGTCAACCCAACCTTGGAAAACGTAAATTGCAGGAAGTATTCCCTTGCAAAACCTATTCAATTCGAAGTTGGAAACAATATGGGGGATGCTCCTTCTTCCACAGAGATGTTTTCTTTGAGAGACACACGTGTTTCTTCAAGTTAGCTGGACAGGCCTATTTGCTTACTGACTGTAACATATAAGATTTCTTTGGAGAGATACATGTGTTTCTTCAATGCAGCTGAAAAATGCCAATGTGGAAATAAGGGAGCCTCTCTCCACCATGAAGCACCCTGTTGCAGGAAGTATTCCATTTACAAACAAACACAATCTCCCAGGGAGACAATGTGCTATTACTCATGCTTCCAGCAGAGATGGTTTTTTTGGAGAAATATATGTGTTTCTTCAAATCTGCTGAACAGGCCTATTAGGAACAAAGAGAGCCTATGTCTACATTGAAAAAGCTAAATTGCCTGAAGTACTCCTTTCAAATATTAACTCAGCTGTCACAGGGAAACAATGAGCTGCACGGTACAGCTTCTAACATAGATGGTTTCCTTTTAGAGGTACGTGTGTTTCTTCAACTCACCTGCCTGTGTCTATCTGGAAAAAAGTGAGCCTATCCCAACCTTGAAAACCCTAAGCTGTAGGAAGTATTCCTATGCAAAGCCTTCTCAATTCTTACTGGGATACAATGTGGTGGATTCTCCTGCTTCTCACACAGATGTTTTCTGTCAAAAGACACATGTGTTTGTTCAAATTAGCCGGGGAGGCCTATTTGGAACAAACAACCCTTTGTTCCCCTTGCAAATTCTGAATGGTGGGAAGAAATTCTTTTAAAATACTCATTTTTAACAGGGAAGCAATGTGCTAGATGTTGAAGATTGTAACATAGATAGTTTTCTTTGCAGAGACACTGATGTTTTTACAACTTAGCTCACAGGCCTACGTGGAAGATAGAGAGCCTATCTCCCTTTGAAAAACGTAAGTTGCCCAAAGTATTCCTTTTAAAATGAAACTCAATTCTCTGAGGGAAAGAATGTGCTATATGCTCCTGATTCTGACTCAAGTGGTTTCTTTTGAGATACATGAGTTCCTTTAACTCTGCTGAAAGGGCCTATTTGGAACAAACAGCCTATCTCCACCTTGAATTTCAAAGATGCAGGAAGTACTGCTTTCAAAAACTTACTGGTTTTTACACGGGTAAACAATGAAGTACATGGCGAAGTTTGTAATCTAGTTGGTTTTCGTTTAGTGCTCCATGTGTTTCTTGAACTCATCTGAATAGGCCCATTTGGAACAAAGAGAGCCTACGTTCACTTTGAAAAATGTAATTTATAGGAAGTACTCCTATCAATAATTAACTCTCTTCTCAGAGGTATACTAGGTCCTAGATTCTATAGCTTGTATCACAGATAGTTTACTGTCAAGAGATAAATGTGTTTCTTCAACTTGCCTGAATAGGCCTATTTCAAAAAAAAGAGCTGATTTTCCCTTTGAAAAACCTAAGTCACAGGAAGTATTCCTTCAAAAACCAGCTCAATTCTCGCAGTGAAACAAGCTCCTAGATGCTGCAGTTTTGAACATAGATGGTTTTCTTTGGACAGATACATGTCTTTGTTCACCTCAGCTGAATAGACCTATTTGTTACAAAGAGAGCCTCTCTCCACCTTGAAAAACCTAAGTTGCCAAAGTGTTCATTTTCTATGTACTGAATACTCAGAGGGAAACAATGTGCTACATGTTGCAGCTTCTAGCATTGATGGTTTTCTGGAGATATAAATCTGTTTCTTCACATCAGCTGAATGGTCTTATTTGAAAAAAGGTAAACTTATCTCAACCTTGAAACATACGTTGCTGGAAAGTAGGACGTTCAGGAACATACTCCACTGTCACAGGGAAATAATGTGCTAGAAGCTCCTGCTTCTACTACAGATGATTTCCTTTCTAGAGATACATGTGTTTCTTCCAATTAGCTGAAAAGACCTAATTGAAAAAAGCGAGATTTCTCCACCTTCAAAATTCTCACTGGCAGAGAGTATTTCTTAGGAAAATTAACTACTCTCCATCAGAGAAACAACAGCAAGATACTGAAGCTTGTCACACAGACAGTTTTCTTTTCTTTGGAGAGATTTCTTTGCTCTTTCAACTCAGGTTCGTAGGCCTAGTTGGAACACAGAAAGCCAATCTCCACATTGAAAAACCTACGTTCCCATATGTATTCCTTTGAAAAACGAAATCCATTTTCATCAGAAAACAATGTACGAGATGCTGAGCTTCTACAATACATGGTTCTCTTGGAGAGATAAATGTGTTGCTTCAACTCAGCTGAATTTGCCTCTTTGGAACAATGTGATCTCATGTGAACCTTGGAAAACGTCCGTCGCGGGAAGTAGTCCTTGCAAAACCGTACTCAATTTTCTCAGGAGACAATGGGCTAGATGCTCCTATTTCTGAAACAGACGGTTTTCTTTCAAGTTATGCATGTGTTTCTTTAAATTAGCTGGCTAGGCCTATTTTGAACAAAGAGATTTTATCTCCATATTGAGAAACTGAAGTTGCTCTAGGTATTTCATTGACAAACTACACTCAATCTGACAAGGAAACAATGTGTTAGATATTCCTTCTGGTAACATAGATGGTTTTCTTCGGAGAGAAACACGTGTTTGTTCAAATCAGCTGAAAAGGCCTCCATGATACAAAGGGAGCCTATCTCCATCCTGAAAAACCTAAGTTGCAAGAAGTATTCCTTTTAAATCTACTGACTACTCACATGGAAACAATATGCTAGATGCTGCAGCTTGTAGTTAGACGGTTTTCTTTGGAGAGACACATGTGTTTCTTCACCTCAGCTGAATTGACCTGTTTTGAACCAAGAGAGTCTACCTCCACCTTGAAAATCCTAACTTGCAGGAAGTATTTCTTTGAAAAAACTGGCAAAAGTCTCCCAGGGTGACAATGTTCTTATTCTCCAGGGTCAAACAGAGATGGTTTTCTTTCAGGAGATACATGTGTTCCTTTAAGTCATATAGAAAGGCCTATTTTGTAACAAAGAGCCCATATCCACATTGAATGACCTATGTTGCAGGAGGAATTCCTTTCCAAATCTATCTCGATTCTCACAGGGAAGCAATGTGCTAGATGTTGCTGCTTGTAACATATAATGTTTCTTGGGAGAGATCCCTTTGTCTTCAACTCAGCTGAACAGGCCAACGTAGAAAAAAGGGAGCCTATCTCCACCGTGAGAAACCATGCTGCAGGAAGTATTCCAATCAAAAACAAACTTATCTCACGGGGAAACAATGTGCTACCATTCCTGCTTCCAACAGAGATGGTGTTCTTTCGAGAGGTATGTGTGTTTCTTGAAATCTGCGGAATAGGCCTATTGGAAACAAAGTGAGCCTATGTCTACATTGAAAGACCTAAACTGCCTGAAGTACTCCTTTCAAATAGTAACTCAGCTCTCTCACAGAATCAATGTGCTACATGCTGCAGCGTCTAATCTAGATGGTTTCCTTTTAGAGATACATGTGTTTCTTCAATTCACCTGATTGTGTGTATTGGGAACAAAGTGAGCCAACCCACCCTTGGAAAACGTAAGTTGCAGGAAGTCTTTCTTTGACAAACTTACTAAATTCTCACAGGGAAACAATGCCCGAATATTCCTGCTTCCAACAGAGATGGCTTTCTTTGGAGAGATATATGTGTTTCTTCAAATGTGCTGAATAGGCCTACTTGGAACAAAGTGTGCCTATCTCTACATTGAAAATCCTCAGTTGCCCGAAGTACTCCTTTCAAGTACTAACTCAGATCTCACAGAGAAACCATGTGCTACATGCTGCAGCTTCTAATCCCGATGGTTTCCTTTTAGAAATACATGTGTTTCTTCAATTCACATGAAGGTGTGTATTGGGAACAAAGTGAGTCAACCCAACCTTGGAAAACGTAAATTGCAGGAAGTATTCCCTTGCAAAACCTATTCAATTCGAAGTTGGAAACAATATGGGGGATGCTCCTTCTTCCACAGAGATGTTTTCTTTGAGAGACACACGTGTTTCTTCAAGTTAGCTGGACAGGCCTATTTGCTTACTGACTGTAACATATAAGATTTCTTTGGAGAGATACATGTGTTTCTTCAATGCAGCTGAAAAATGCCAATGTGGAAATAAGGGAGCCTCTCTCCACCATGAAGCACCCTGTTGCAGGAAGTATTCCATTTACAAACAAACACAATCTCCCAGGGAGACAATGTGCTATTACTCATGCTTCCAGCAGAGATGGTTTTTTTGGAGAAATATATGTGTTTCTTCAAATCTGCTGAACAGGCCTATTAGGAACAAAGAGAGCCTATGTCTACATTGAAAAAGCTAAATTGCCTGAAGTACTCCTTTCAAATATTAACTCAGCTGTCTCAGGGAAACAATGAGCTGCACGGTACAGCTTCTAACATAGATGGTTTCCTTTTAGAGGTACGTGTGTTTCTTCAACTCACCTGCCTGTGTCTATCTGGAAAAAAGTGAGCCTATCCCAACCTTGAAAACCCTAAGCTGTAGGAAGTATTCCTATGCAAAGCCTTCTCAATTCTTACTGGGATACAATGTGGTGGATTCTCCTGCTTCTCACACAGATGTTTTCTGTCAAAAGACACATGTGTTTGTTCAAATTAGCCGGGGAGGCCTATTTGGAACAAACAACCCTTTGTTCCCCTTGCAAATTCTGAATGGTGGGAAGAAATTCTTTTAAAATACTCATTTTTAACAGGGAAGCAATGTGCTAGATGTTGAAGATTGTAACATAGATAGTTTTCTTTGCAGAGACACTGATGTTTTTACAACTTAGCTCACAGGCCTACGTGGAAGATAGAGAGCCTATCTCCCTTTGAAAAACGTAAGTTGCCCAAAGTATTCCTTTTAAAATGAAACTCAATTCTCTGAGGGAAAGAATGTGCTATATGCTCCTGATTCTGACTCAAGTGGTTTCTTTTGAGATACATGAGTTCCTTTAACTCTGCTGAAAGGGCCTATTTGGAACAAACAGCCTATCTCCACCTTGAATTTCAAAGATGCAGGAAGTACTGCTTTCAAAAACTTACTGGTTTTTACACGGGTAAACAATGAAGTACATGGCGAAGTTTGTAATCTAGTTGGTTTTCGTTTAGTGCTCCATGTGTTTCTTGAACTCATCTGAATAGGCCCATTTGGAACAAAGAGAGCCTACGTTCACTTTGAAAAATGTAATTTATAGGAAGTACTCCTATCAATAATTAACTCTCTTCTCAGAGGTATACTAGGTCCTAGATTCTATAGCTTGTATCACAGATAGTTTACTGTCAAGAGATAAATGTGTTTCTTCAACTTGCCTGAATAGGCCTATTTCAAAAAAAAGAGCTGATTTTCCCTTTGAAAAACCTAAGTCACAGGAAGTATTCCTTCAAAAACCAGCTCAATTCTCGCAGTGAAACAAGCTCCTAGATGCTGCAGTTTTGAACATAGATGGTTTTCTTTGGACAGATACATGTCTTTGTTCACCTCAGCTGAATAGACCTATTTGTTACAAAGAGAGCCTCTCTCCACCTTGAAAAACCTAAGTTGCCAAAGTGTTCATTTTCTATGTACTGAATACTCAGAGGGAAACAATGTGCTACATGTTGCAGCTTCTAGCATTGATGGTTTTCTGGAGATATAAATCTGTTTCTTCACATCAGCTGAATGGTCTTATTTGAAAAAAGGTAAACTTATCTCAACCTTGAAACATACGTTGCTGGAAAGTAGGACGTTCAGGAACATACTCCACTGTCACAGGGAAATAATGTGCTAGAAGCTCCTGCTTCTACTACAGATGATTTCCTTTCTAGAGATACATGTGTTTCTTCCAATTAGCTGAAAAGACCTAATTGAAAAAAGCGAGATTTCTCCACCTTCAAAATTCTCACTGGCAGAGAGTATTTCTTAGGAAAATTAACTACTCTCCATCAGAGAAACAACAGCAAGATACTGAAGCTTGTCACACAGACAGTTTTCTTTTCTTTGGAGAGATTTCTTTGCTCTTTCAACTCAGGTTCGTAGGCCTAGTTGGAACACAGAAAGCCAATCTCCACATTGAAAAACCTACGTTCCCATATGTATTCCTTTGAAAAACGAAATCCATTTTCATCAGAAAACAATGTACGAGATGCTGAGCTTCTACAATACATGGTTCTCTTGGAGAGATAAATGTGTTGCTTCAACTCAGCTGAATTTGCCTCTTTGGAACAATGTGATCTCATGTGAACCTTGGAAAACGTCCGTCGCGGGAAGTAGTCCTTGCAAAACCGTACTCAATTTTCTCAGGAGACAATGGGCTAGATGCTCCTATTTCTGAAACAGACGGTTTTCTTTCAAGTTATGCATGTGTTTCTTTAAATTAGCTGGCTAGGCCTATTTT
Organism: Castor canadensis; assembly: GCF_047511655.1. Classification (NCBI taxonomy): domain Eukaryota; kingdom Metazoa; phylum Chordata; class Mammalia; order Rodentia; family Castoridae; genus Castor; species Castor canadensis. The sequence continues at coordinate 33,200,231 of NC_133402.1, read as the reverse complement.
GAACAAAGAGATTTTATCTCCATATTGAGAAACTGAAGTTGCTCTAGGTATTTCATTGACAAACTACACTCAATCTGACAAGGAAACAATGTGTTAGATATTCCTTCTGGTAACATAGATGGTTTTCTTCGGAGAGAAACACGTGTTTGTTCAAATCAGCTGAAAAGGCCTCCATGATACAAAGGGAGCCTATCTCCATCCTGAAAAACCTAAGTTGCAAGAAGTATTCCTTTTAAATCTACTGACTACTCACATGGAAACAATATGCTAGATGCTGCAGCTTGTAGTTAGACGGTTTTCTTTGGAGAGACACATGTGTTTCTTCACCTCAGCTGAATTGACCTGTTTTGAACCAAGAGAGTCTACCTCCACCTTGAAAATCCTAACTTGCAGGAAGTATTTCTTTGAAAAAACTGGCAAAAGTCTCCCAGGGTGACAATGTTCTTATTCTCCAGGGTCAAACAGAGATGGTTTTCTTTCAGGAGATACATGTGTTCCTTTAAGTCATATAGAAAGGCCTATTTTGTAACAAAGAGCCCATATCCACATTGAATGACCTATGTTGCAGGAGGAATTCCTTTCCAAATCTATCTCGGTTCTCACAGGGAAGCAATGTGCTAGATGTTGCTGCTTGTAACATATAATGTTTCTTGGGAGAGATCCCTTTGTCTTCAACTCAGCTGAACAGGCCAACGTAGAAAAAAGGGAGCCTATCTCCACCGTGAGAAACCATGCTGCAGGAAGTATTCCAATCAAAAACAAACTTATCTCACGGGGAAACAATGTGCTACCATTCCTGCTTCCAACAGAGATGGTGTTCTTTCGAGAGGTATGTGTGTTTCTTGAAATCTGCGGAATAGGCCTATTGGAAACAAAGTGAGCCTATGTCTACATTGAAAGACCTAAACTGCCTGAAGTACTCCTTTCAAATAGTAACTCAGCTCTCTCACAGAATCAATGTGCTACATGCTGCAGCGTCTAATCTAGATGGTTTCCTTTTAGAGATACATGTGTTTCTTCAATTCACCTGATTGTGTGTATTGGGAACAAAGTGAGCCAACCCACCCTTGGAAAACGTAAGTTGCAGGAAGTCTTTCTTTGACAAACTTACTAAATTCTCACAGGGAAACAATGCCCGAATATTCCTGCTTCCAACAGAGATGGCTTTCTTTGGAGAGATATATGTGTTTCTTCAAATGTGCTGAATAGGCCTACTTGGAACAAAGTGTGCCTATCTCTACATTGAAAATCCTCAGTTGCCCGAAGTACTCCTTTCAAGTACTAACTCAGATCTCACAGAGAAACCATGTGCTACATGCTGCAGCTTCTAATCCCGATGGTTTCCTTTTAGAAATACATGTGTTTCTTCAATTCACATGAAGGTGTGTATTGGGAACAAAGTGAGTCAACCCAACCTTGGAAAACGTAAATTGCAGGAAGTATTCCCTTGCAAAACCTATTCAATTCGAAGTTGGAAACAATATGGGGGATGCTCCTTCTTCCACAGAGATGTTTTCTTTGAGAGACACACGTGTTTCTTCAAGTTAGCTGGACAGGCCTATTTGCTTACTGACTGTAACATATAAGATTTCTTTGGAGAGATACATGTGTTTCTTCAATGCAGCTGAAAAATGCCAATGTGGAAATAAGGGAGCCTCTCTCCACCATGAAGCACCCTGTTGCAGGAAGTATTCCATTTACAAACAAACACAATCTCCCAGGGAGACAATGTGCTATTACTCATGCTTCCAGCAGAGATGGTTTTTTTGGAGAAATATATGTGTTTCTTCAAATCTGCTGAACAGGCCTATTAGGAACAAAGAGAGCCTATGTCTACATTGAAAAAGCTAAATTGCCTGAAGTACTCCTTTCAAATATTAACTCAGCTGTCTCAGGGAAACAATGAGCTGCACGGTACAGCTTCTAACATAGATGGTTTCCTTTTAGAGGTACGTGTGTTTCTTCAACTCACCTGCCTGTGTCTATCTGGAAAAAAGTGAGCCTATCCCAACCTTGAAAACCCTAAGCTGTAGGAAGTATTCCTATGCAAAGCCTTCTCAATTCTTACTGGGATACAATGTGGTGGATTCTCCTGCTTCTCACACAGATGTTTTCTGTCAAAAGACACATGTGTTTGTTCAAATTAGCCGGGGAGGCCTATTTGGAACAAACAACCCTTTGTTCCCCTTGCAAATTCTGAATGGTGGGAAGAAATTCTTTTAAAATACTCATTTTTAACAGGGAAGCAATGTGCTAGATGTTGAAGATTGTAACATAGATAGTTTTCTTTGCAGAGACACTGATGTTTTTACAACTTAGCTCACAGGCCTACGTGGAAGATAGAGAGCCTATCTCCCTTTGAAAAACGTAAGTTGCCCAAAGTATTCCTTTTAAAATGAAACTCAATTCTCTGAGGGAAAGAATGTGCTATATGCTCCTGATTCTGACTCAAGTGGTTTCTTTTGAGATACATGAGTTCCTTTAACTCTGCTGAAAGGGCCTATTTGGAACAAACAGCCTATCTCCACCTTGAATTTCAAAGATGCAGGAAGTACTGCTTTCAAAAACTTACTGGTTTTTACACGGGTAAACAATGAAGTACATGGCGAAGTTTGTAATCTAGTTGGTTTTCGTTTAGTGCTCCATGTGTTTCTTGAACTCATCTGAATAGGCCCATTTGGAACAAAGAGAGCCTACGTTCACTTTGAAAAATGTAATTTATAGGAAGTACTCCTATCAATAATTAACTCTCTTCTCAGAGGTATACTAGGTCCTAGATTCTATAGCTTGTATCACAGATAGTTTACTGTCAAGAGATAAATGTGTTTCTTCAACTTGCCTGAATAGGCCTATTTCAAAAAAAAGAGCTGATTTTCCCTTTGAAAAACCTAAGTCACAGGAAGTATTCCTTCAAAAACCAGCTCAATTCTCGCAGTGAAACAAGCTCCTAGATGCTGCAGTTTTGAACATAGATGGTTTTCTTTGGACAGATACATGTCTTTGTTCACCTCAGCTGAATAGACCTATTTGTTACAAAGAGAGCCTCTCTCCACCTTGAAAAACCTAAGTTGCCAAAGTGTTCATTTTCTATGTACTGAATACTCAGAGGGAAACAATGTGCTACATGTTGCAGCTTCTAGCATTGATGGTTTTCTGGAGATATAAATCTGTTTCTTCACATCAGCTGAATGGTCTTATTTGAAAAAAGGTAAACTTATCTCAACCTTGAAACATACGTTGCTGGAAAGTAGGACGTTCAGGAACATACTCCACTGTCACAGGGAAATAATGTGCTAGAAGCTCCTGCTTCTACTACAGATGATTTCCTTTCTAGAGATACATGTGTTTCTTCCAATTAGCTGAAAAGACCTAATTGAAAAAAGCGAGATTTCTCCACCTTCAAAATTCTCACTGGCAGAGAGTATTTCTTAGGAAAATTAACTACTCTCCATCAGAGAAACAACAGCAAGATACTGAAGCTTGTCACACAGACAGTTTTCTTTTCTTTGGAGAGATTTCTTTGCTCTTTCAACTCAGGTTCGTAGGCCTAGTTGGAACACAGAAAGCCAATCTCCACATTGAAAAACCTACGTTCCCATATGTATTCCTTTGAAAAACGAAATCCATTTTCATCAGAAAACAATGTACGAGATGCTGAGCTTCTACAATACATGGTTCTCTTGGAGAGATAAATGTGTTGCTTCAACTCAGCTGAATTTGCCTCTTTGGAACAATGTGATCTCATGTGAACCTTGGAAAACGTCCGTCGCGGGAAGTAGTCCTTGCAAAACCGTACTCAATTTTCTCAGGAGACAATGGGCTAGATGCTCCTATTTCTGAAACAGACGGTTTTCTTTCAAGTTATGCATGTGTTTCTTTAAATTAGCTGGCTAGGCCTATTTTGAACAAAGAGATCTTATCTCCATATTGAGAAACTGAAGTTGCTCTAGGTATTTCATTGACAAACTACACTCAATCTGACAAGGAAACAATGTGTTAGATATTCCTTCTGGTAACATAGATGGTTTTCTTCGGAGAGAAACACGTGTTTGTTCAAATCAGCTGAAAAGGCCTCCATGATACAAAGGGAGCCTATCTCCATCCTGAAAAACCTAAGTTGCAAGAAGTATTCCTTTTAAATCTACTGACTACTCACATGGAAACAATATGCTAGATGCTGCAGCTTGTAGTTAGACGGTTTTCTTTGGAGAGACACATGTGTTTCTTCACCTCAGCTGAATTGACCTGTTTTGAACCAAGAGAGTCTACCTCCACCTTGAAAATCCTAACTTGCAGGAAGTATTTCTTTGAAAAAACTGGCAAAAGTCTCCCAGGGTGACAATGTTCTTATTCTCCAGGGTCAAACAGAGATGGTTTTCTTTCAGGAGATACATGTGTTCCTTTAAGTCATATAGAAAGGCCTATTTTGTAACAAAGAGCCCATATCCACATTGAATGACCTATGTTGCAGGAGGAATTCCTTTCCAAATCTATCTCGGTTCTCACAGGGAAGCAATGTGCTAGATGTTGCTGCTTGTAACATATAATGTTTCTTGGGAGAGATCCCTTTGTCTTCAACTCAGCTGAACAGGCCAACGTAGAAAAAAGGGAGCCTATCTCCACCGTGAGAAACCATGCTGCAGGAAGTATTCCAATCAAAAACAAACTTATCTCACGGGGAAACAATGTGCTACCATTCCTGCTTCCAACAGAGATGGTGTTCTTTCGAGAGGTATGTGTGTTTCTTGAAATCTGCGGAATAGGCCTATTGGAAACAAAGTGAGCCTATGTCTACATTGAAAGACCTAAACTGCCTGAAGTACTCCTTTCAAATAGTAACTCAGCTCTCTCACAGAATCAATGTGCTACATGCTGCAGCGTCTAATCTAGATGGTTTCCTTTTAGAGATACATGTGTTTCTTCAATTCACCTGATTGTGTGTATTGGGAACAAAGTGAGCCAACCCACCCTTGGAAAACGTAAGTTGCAGGAAGTCTTTCTTTGACAAACTTACTAAATTCTCACAGGGAAACAATGCCCGAATATTCCTGCTTCCAACAGAGATGGCTTTCTTTGGAGAGATATATGTGTTTCTTCAAATGTGCTGAATAGGCCTACTTGGAACAAAGTGTGCCTATCTCTACATTGAAAATCCTCAGTTGCCCGAAGTACTCCTTTCAAGTACTAACTCAGATCTCACAGAGAAACCATGTGCTACATGCTGCAGCTTCTAATCCCGATGGTTTCCTTTTAGAAATACATGTGTTTCTTCAATTCACATGAAGGTGTGTATTGGGAACAAAGTGAGTCAACCCAACCTTGGAAAACGTAAATTGCAGGAAGTATTCCCTTGCAAAACCTATTCAATTCGAAGTTGGAAACAATATGGGGGATGCTCCTTCTTCCACAGAGATGTTTTCTTTGAGAGACACACGTGTTTCTTCAAGTTAGCTGGACAGGCCTATTTGCTTACTGACTGTAACATATAAGATTTCTTTGGAGAGATACATGTGTTTCTTCAATGCAGCTGAAAAATGCCAATGTGGAAATAAGGGAGCCTCTCTCCACCATGAAGCACCCTGTTGCAGGAAGTATTCCATTTACAAACAAACACAATCTCCCAGGGAGACAATGTGCTATTACTCATGCTTCCAGCAGAGATGGTTTTTTTGGAGAAATATATGTGTTTCTTCAAATCTGCTGAACAGGCCTATTAGGAACAAAGAGAGCCTATGTCTACATTGAAAAAGCTAAATTGCCTGAAGTACTCCTTTCAAATATTAACTCAGCTGTCTCAGGGAAACAATGAGCTGCACGGTACAGCTTCTAACATAGATGGTTTCCTTTTAGAGGTACGTGTGTTTCTTCAACTCACCTGCCTGTGTCTATCTGGAAAAAAGTGAGCCTATCCCAACCTTGAAAACCCTAAGCTGTAGGAAGTATTCCTATGCAAAGCCTTCTCAATTCTTACTGGGATACAATGTGGTGGATTCTCCTGCTTCTCACACAGATGTTTTCTGTCAAAAGACACATGTGTTTGTTCAAATTAGCCGGGGAGGCCTATTTGGAACAAACAACCCTTTGTTCCCCTTGCAAATTCTGAATGGTGGGAAGAAATTCTTTTAAAATACTCATTTTTAACAGGGAAGCAATGTGCTAGATGTTGAAGATTGTAACATAGATAGTTTTCTTTGCAGAGACACTGATGTTTTTACAACTTAGCTCACAGGCCTACGTGGAAGATAGAGAGCCTATCTCCCTTTGAAAAACGTAAGTTGCCCAAAGTATTCCTTTTAAAATGAAACTCAATTCTCTGAGGGAAAGAATGTGCTATATGCTCCTGATTCTGACTCAAGTGGTTTCTTTTGAGATACATGAGTTCCTTTAACTCTGCTGAAAGGGCCTATTTGGAACAAACAGCCTATCTCCACCTTGAATTTCAAAGATGCAGGAAGTACTGCTTTCAAAAACTTACTGGTTTTTACACGGGTAAACAATGAAGTACATGGCGAAGTTTGTAATCTAGTTGGTTTTCGTTTAGTGCTCCATGTGTTTCTTGAACTCATCTGAATAGGCCCATTTGGAACAAAGAGAGCCTACGTTCACTTTGAAAAATGTAATTTATAGGAAGTACTCCTATCAATAATTAACTCTCTTCTCAGAGGTATACTAGGTCCTAGATTCTATAGCTTGTATCACAGATAGTTTACTGTCAAGAGATAAATGTGTTTCTTCAACTTGCCTGAATAGGCCTATTTCAAAAAAAAGAGCTGATTTTCCCTTTGAAAAACCTAAGTCACAGGAAGTATTCCTTCAAAAACCAGCTCAATTACCGCAGTGAAACAAGCTCCTAGATGCTGCAGTTTTGAACATAGATGGTTTTCTTTGGACAGATACATGTCTTTGTTCACCTCAGCTGAATAGACCTATTTGTTACAAAGAGAGCCTCTCTCCACCTTGAAAAACCTAAGTTGCCAAAGTGTTCATTTTCTATGTACTGAATACTCAGAGGGAAACAATGTGCTACATGTTGCAGCTTCTAGCATTGATGGTTTTCTGGAGATATAAATCTGTTTCTTCACATCAGCTGAATGGTCTTATTTGAAAAAAGGTAAACTTATCTCAACCTTGAAACATACGTTGCTGGAAAGTAGGACGTTCAGGAACATACTCCACTGTCACAGGGAAATAATGTGCTAGAAGCTCCTGCTTCTACTACAGATGATTTCCTTTCTAGAGATACATGTGTTTCTTCCAATTAGCTGAAAAGACCTAATTGAAAAAAGCGAGATTTCTCCACCTTCAAAATTCTCACTGGCAGAGAGTATTTCTTAGGAAAATTAACTACTCTCCATCAGAGAAACAACAGCAAGATACTGAAGCTTGTCACACAGACAGTTTTCTTTTCTTTGGAGAGATTTCTTTGCTCTTTCAACTCAGGTTCGTAGGCCTAGTTGGAACACAGAAAGCCAATCTCCACATTGAAAAACCTACGTTCCCATATGTATTCCTTTGAAAAACGAAATCCATTTTCATCAGAAAACAATGTACGAGATGCTGAGCTTCTACAATACATGGTTCTCTTGGAGAGATAAATGTGTTGCTTCAACTCAGCTGAATTTGCCTCTTTGGAACAATGTGATCTCATGTGAACCTTGGAAAACGTCCGTCGCGGGAAGTAGTCCTTGCAAAACCGTACTCAATTTTCTCAGGAGACAATGGGCTAGATGCTCCTATTTCTGAAACAGACGGTTTTCTTTCAAGTTATGCATGTGTTTCTTTAAATTAGCTGGCTAGGCCTATTTTGAACAAAGAGATCTTATCTCCATATTGAGAAACTGAAGTTGCTCTAGGTATTTCATTGACAAACTACACTCAATCTGACAAGGAAACAATGTGTTAGATATTCCTTCTGGTAACATAGATGGTTTTCTTCGGAGAGAAACACGTGTTTGTTCAAATCAGCTGAAAAGGCCTCCATGATACAAAGGGAGCCTATCTCCATCCTGAAAAACCTAAGTTGCAAGAAGTATTCCTTTTAAATCTACTGACTACTCACATGGAAACAATATGCTAGATGCTGCAGCTTGTAGTTAGACGGTTTTCTTTGGAGAGACACATGTGTTTCTTCACCTCAGCTGAATTGACCTGTTTTGAACCAAGAGAGTCTACCTCCACCTTGAAAATCCTAACTTGCAGGAAGTATTTCTTTGAAAAAACTGGCAAAAGTCTCCCAGGGTGACAATGTTCTTATTCTCCAGGGTCAAACAGAGATGGTTTTCTTTCAGGAGATACATGTGTTCCTTTAAGTCATATAGAAAGGCCTATTTTGTAACAAAGAGCCCATATCCACATTGAATGACCTATGTTGCAGGAGGAATTCCTTTCCAAATCTATCTCGGTTCTCACAGGGAAGCAATGTGCTAGATGTTGCTGCTTGTAACATATAATGTTTCTTGGGAGAGATCCCTTTGTCTTCAACTCAGCTGAACAGGCCAACGTAGAAAAAAGGGAGCCTATCTCCACCGTGAGAAACCATGCTGCAGGAAGTATTCCAATCAAAAACAAACTTATCTCACGGGGAAACAATGTGCTACCATTCCTGCTTCCAACAGAGATGGTGTTCTTTCGAGAGGTATGTGTGTTTCTTGAAATCTGCGGAATAGGCCTATTGGAAACAAAGTGAGCCTATGTCTACATTGAAAGACCTAAACTGCCTGAAGTACTCCTTTCAAATAGTAACTCAGCTCTCTCACAGAATCAATGTGCTACATGCTGCAGCGTCTAATCTAGATGGTTTCCTTTTAGAGATACATGTGTTTCTTCAATTCACCTGATTGTGTGTATTGGGAACAAAGTGAGCCAACCCACCCTTGGAAAACGTAAGTTGCAGGAAGTCTTTCTTTGACAAACTTACTAAATTCTCACAGGGAAACAATGCCCGAATATTCCTGCTTCCAACAGAGATGGCTTTCTTTGGAGAGATATATGTGTTTCTTCAAATGTGCTGAATAGGCCTACTTGGAACAAAGTGTGCCTATCTCTACATTGAAAATCCTCAGTTGCCCGAAGTACTCCTTTCAAGTACTAACTCAGATCTCACAGAGAAACCATGTGCTACATGCTGCAGCTTCTAATCCCGATGGTTTCCTTTTAGAAATACATGTGTTTCTTCAATTCACATGAAGGTGTGTATTGGGAACAAAGTGAGTCAACCCAACCTTGGAAAACGTAAATTGCAGGAAGTATTCCCTTGCAAAACCTATTCAATTCGAAGTTGGAAACAATATGGGGGATGCTCCTTCTTCCACAGAGATGTTTTCTTTGAGAGACACACGTGTTTCTTCAAGTTAGCTGGACAGGCCTATTTGCTTACTGACTGTAACATATAAGATTTCTTTGGAGAGATACATGTGTTTCTTCAATGCAGCTGAAAAATGCCAATGTGGAAATAAGGGAGCCTCTCTCCACCATGAAGCACCCTGTTGCAGGAAGTATTCCATTTACAAACAAACACAATCTCCCAGGGAGACAATGTGCTATTACTCATGCTTCCAGCAGAGATGGTTTTTTTGGAGAAATATATGTGTTTCTTCAAATCTGCTGAACAGGCCTATTAGGAACAAAGAGAGCCTATGTCTACATTGAAAAAGCTAAATTGCCTGAAGTACTCCTTTCAAATATTAACTCAGCTGTCTCAGGGAAACAATGAGCTGCACGGTACAGCTTCTAACATAGATGGTTTCCTTTTAGAGGTACGTGTGTTTCTTCAACTCACCTGCCTGTGTCTATCTGGAAAAAAGTGAGCCTATCCCAACCTTGAAAACCCTAAGCTGTAGGAAGTATTCCTATGCAAAGCCTTCTCAATTCTTACTGGGATACAATGTGGTGGATTCTCCTGCTTCTCACACAGATGTTTTCTGTCAAAAGACACATGTGTTTGTTCAAATTAGCCGGGGAGGCCTATTTGGAACAAACAACCCTTTGTTCCCCTTGCAAATTCTGAATGGTGGGAAGAAATTCTTTTAAAATACTCATTTTTAACAGGGAAGCAATGTGCTAGATGTTGAAGATTGTAACATAGATAGTTTTCTTTGCAGAGACACTGATGTTTTTACAACTTAGCTCACAGGCCTACGTGGAAGATAGAGAGCCTATCTCCCTTTGAAAAACGTAAGTTGCCCAAAGTATTCCTTTTAAAATGAAACTCAATTCTCTGAGGGAAAGAATGTGCTATATGCTCCTGATTCTGACTCAAGTGGTTTCTTTTGACATACATGAGTTCCTTTAACTCTGCTGAAAGGGCCTATTTGGAACAAACAGCCTATCTCCACCTTGAATTTCAAAGATGCAGGAAGTACTGCTTTCAAAAACTTACTGGTTTTTACACGGGTAAACAATGAAGTACATGGCGAAGTTTGTAATCTAGTTGGTTTTCGTTTAGTGCTCCATGTGTTTCTTGAACTCATCTGAATAGGCCCATTTGGAACAAAGAGAGCCTACGTTCACTTTGAAAAATGTAATTTATAGGAAGTACTCCTATCAATAATTAACTCTCTTCTCAGAGGTATACTAGGTCCTAGATTCTATAGCTTGTATCACAGATAGTTTACTGTCAAGAGATAAATGTGTTTCTTCAACTTGCCTGAATAGGCCTATTTCAAAAAAAAGAGCTGATTTTCCCTTTGAAAAACCTAAGTCACAGGAAGTATTCCTTCAAAAACCAGCTCAATTCTCGCAGTGAAACAAGCTCCTAGATGCTGCAGTTTTGAACATAGATGGTTTTCTTTGGACAGATACATGTCTTTGTTCACCTCAGCTGAATAGACCTATTTGTTACAAAGAGAGCCTCTCTCCACCTTGAAAAACCTAAGTTGCCAAAGTGTTCATTTTCTATGTACTGAATACTCAGAGGGAAACAATGTGCTACATGTTGCAGCTTCTAGCATTGATGGTTTTCTGGAGATATAAATCTGTTTCTTCACATCAGCTGAATGGTCTTATTTGAAAAAAGGTAAACTTATCTCAACCTTGAAACATACGTTGCTGGAAAGTAGGACGTTCAGGAACATACTCCACTGTCACAGGGAAATAATGTGCTAGAGGCTCCTGCTTCTACTACAGATGATTTCCTTTCTAGAGATACATGTGTTTCTTCCAATTAGCTGAAAAGACCTAATTGAAAAAAGCGAGATTTCTCCACCTTCAAAATTCTCACTGGCAGAGAGTATTTCTTAGGAAAATTAACTACTCTCCATCAGAGAAACAACAGCAAGATACTGAAGCTTGTCACACAGACAGTTTTCTTTTCTTTGGAGAGATTTCTTTGCTCTTTCAACTCAGGTTCGTAGGCCTAGTTGGAACACAGAAAGCCAATCTCCACATTGAAAAACCTACGTTCCCATATGTATTCCTTTGAAAAACGAAATCCATTTTCATCAGAAAACAATGTACGAGATGCTGAGCTTCTACAATACATGGTTCTCTTGGAGAGATAAATGTGTTGCTTCAACTCAGCTGAATTTGCCTCTTTGGAACAATGTGATCTCATGTGAACCTTGGAAAACGTCCATCGCGGGAAGTAGTCCTTGCAAAACCGTACTCAATTTTCTCAGGAGACAATGGGCTAGATGCTCCTATTTCTGAAACAGACGGTTTTCTTTCAAGTTATGCATGTGTTTCTTTAAATTAGCTGGCTAGGCCTATTTTGAACAAAGAGATTTTATCTCCATATTGAGAAACTGAAGTTGCTCTAGGTATTTCATTGACAAACTACACTCAATCTGACAAGGAAACAATGTGTTAGATATTCCTTCTGGTAACATAGATGGTTTTCTTCGGAGAGAAACACGTGTTTGTTCAAATCAGCTGAAAAGGCCTCCATGATACAAAGGGAGCCTATCTCCATCCTGAAAAACCTAAGTTGCAAGAAGTATTCCTTTTAAATCTACTGACTACTCACATGGAAACAATATGCTAGATGCTGCAGCTTGTAGTTAGACGGTTTTCTTTGGAGAGACACATGTGTTTCTTCACCTCAGCTGAATTGACCTGTTTTGAACCAAGAGAGTCTACCTCCACCTTGAAAATCCTAACTTGCAGGAAGTATTTCTTTGAAAAAACTGGCAAAAGTCTCCCAGGGTGACAATGTTCTTATTCTCCAGGGTCAAACAGAGATGGTTTTCTTTCAGGAGATACATGTGTTCCTTTAAGTCATATAGAAAGGCCTATTTTGTAACAAAGAGCCCATATCCACATTGAATGACCTATGTTGCAGGAGGAATTCCTTTCCAAATCTATCTCGGTTCTCACAGGGAAGCAATGTGCTAGATGTTGCTGCTTGTAACATATAATGTTTCTTGGGAGAGATCCCTTTGTCTTCAACTCAGCTGAACAGGCCAACGTAGAAAAAAGGGAGCCTATCTCCACCGTGAGAAACCATGCTGCAGGAAGTATTCCAATCAAAAACAAACTTATCTCACGGGGAAACAATGTGCTACCATTCCTGCTTCCAACAGAGATGGTGTTCTTTCGAGAGGTATGTGTGTTTCTTGAAATCTGCGGAATAGGCCTATTGGAAACAAAGTGAGCCTATGTCTACATTGAAAGACCTAAACTGCCTGAAGTACTCCTTTCAAATAGTAACTCAGCTCTCTCACAGAATCAATGTGCTACATGCTGCAGCGTCTAATCTAGATGGTTTCCTTTTAGAGATACATGTGTTTCTTCAATTCACCTGATTGTGTGTATTGGGAACAAAGTGAGCCAACCCACCCTTGGAAAACGTAAGTTGCAGGAAGTCTTTCTTTGACAAACTTACTAAATTCTCACAGGGAAACAATGCCCGAATATTCCTGCTTCCAACAGAGATGGCTTTCTTTGGAGAGATATATGTGTTTCTTCAAATGTGCTGAATAGGCCTACTTGGAACAAAGTGTGCCTATCTCTACATTGAAAATCCTCAGTTGCCCGAAGTACTCCTTTCAAGTACTAACTCAGATCTCACAGAGAAACCATGTGCTACATGCTGCAGCTTCTAATCCCGATGGTTTCCTTTTAGAAATACATGTGTTTCTTCAATTCACATGAAGGTGTGTATTGGGAACAAAGTGAGTCAACCCAACCTTGGAAAACGTAAATTGCAGGAAGTATTCCCTTGCAAAACCTATTCAATTCGAAGTTGGAAACAATATGGGGGATGCTCCTTCTTCCACAGAGATGTTTTCTTTGAGAGACACACGTGTTTCTTCAAGTTAGCTGGACAGGCCTATTTGCTTACTGACTGTAACATATAAGATTTCTTTGGAGAGATACATGTGTTTCTTCAATGCAGCTGAAAAATGCCAATGTGGAAATAAGGGAGCCTCTCTCCACCATGAAGCACCCTGTTGCAGGAAGTATTCCATTTACAAACAAACACAATCTCCCAGGGAGACAATGTGCTATTACTCATGCTTCCAGCAGAGATGGTTTTTTTGGAGAAATATATGTGTTTCTTCAAATCTGCTGAACAGGCCTATTAGGAACAAAGAGAGCCTATGTCTACATTGAAAAAGCTAAATTGCCTGAAGTACTCCTTTCAAATATTAACTCAGCTGTCTCAGGGAAACAATGAGCTGCACGGTACAGCTTCTAACATAGATGGTTTCCTTTTAGAGGTACGTGTGTTTCTTCAACTCACCTGCCTGTGTCTATCTGGAAAAAAGTGAGCCTATCCCAACCTTGAAAACCCTAAGCTGTAGGAAGTATTCCTATGCAAAGCCTTCTCAATTCTTACTGGGATACAATGTGGTGGATTCTCCTGCTTCTCACACAGATGTTTTCTGTCAAAAGACACATGTGTTTGTTCAAATTAGCCGGGGAGGCCTATTTGGAACAAACAACCCTTTGTTCCCCTTGCAAATTCTGAATGGTGGGAAGAAATTCTTTTAAAATACTCATTTTTAACAGGGAAGCAATGTGCTAGATGTTGAAGATTGTAACATAGATAGTTTTCTTTGCAGAGACACTGATGTTTTTACAACTTAGCTCACAGGCCTACGTGGAAGATAGAGAGCCTATCTCCCTTTGAAAAACGTAAGTTGCCCAAAGTATTCCTTTTAAAATGAAACTCAATTCTCTGAGGGAAAGAATGTGCTATATGCTCCTGATTCTGACTCAAGTGGTTTCTTTTGAGATACATGAGTTCCTTTAACTCTGCTGAAAGGGCCTATTTGGAACAAACAGCCTATCTCCACCTTGAATTTCAAAGATGCAGGAAGTACTGCTTTCAAAAACTTACTGGTTTTTACACGGGTAAACAATGAAGTACATGGCGAAGTTTGTAATCTAGTTGGTTTTCGTTTAGTGCTCCATGTGTTTCTTGAACTCATCTGAATAGGCCCATTTGGAACAAAGAGAGCCTACGTTCACTTTGAAAAATGTAATTTATAGGAAGTACTCCTATCAATAATTAACTCTCTTCTCAGAGGTATACTAGGTCCTAGATTCTATAGCTTGTATCACAGATAGTTTACTGTCAAGAGATAAATGTGTTTCTTCAACTTGCCTGAATAGGCCTATTTCAAAAAAAAGAGCTGATTTTCCCTTTGAAAAACCTAAGTCACAGGAAGTATTCCTTCAAAAACCAGCTCAATTCTCGCAGTGAAACAAGCTCCTAGATGCTGCAGTTTTGAACATAGATGGTTTTCTTTGGACAGATACATGTCTTTGTTCACCTCAGCTGAATAGACCTATTTGTTACAAAGAGAGCCTCTCTCCACCTTGAAAAACCTAAGTTGCCAAAGTGTTCATTTTCTATGTACTGAATACTCAGAGGGAAACAATGTGCTACATGTTGCAGCTTCTAGCATTGATGGTTTTCTGGAGATATAAATCTGTTTCTTCACATCAGCTGAATGGTCTTATTTGAAAAAAGGTAAACTTATCTCAACCTTGAAACATACGTTGCTGGAAAGTAGGACGTTCAGGAACATACTCCACTGTCACAGGGAAATAATGTGCTAGAAGCTCCTGCTTCTACTACAGATGATTTCCTTTCTAGAGATACATGTGTTTCTTCCAATTAGCTGAAAAGACCTAATTGAAAAAAGCGAGATTTCTCCACCTTCAAAATTCTCACTGGCAGAGAGTATTTCTTAGGAAAATTAACTACTCTCCATCAGAGAAACAACAGCAAGATACTGAAGCTTGTCACACAGACAGTTTTCTTTTCTTTGGAGAGATTTCTTTGCTCTTTCAACTCAGGTTCGTAGGCCTAGTTGGAACACAGAAAGCCAATCTCCACATTGAAAAACCTACGTTCCCATATGTATTCCTTTGAAAAACGAAATCCATTTTCATCAGAAAACAATGTACAAGATGCTGAGCTTCTACAATACATGGTTCTCTTGGAGAGATAAATGTGTTGCTTCAACTCAGCTGAATTTGCCTCTTTGGAACAATGTGATCTCATGTGAACCTTGGAAAACGTCCGTCGCGGGAAGTAGTCCTTGCAAAACCGTACTCAATTTTCTCAGGAGACAATGGGCTAGATGCTCCTATTTCTGAAACAGACGGTTTTCTTTCAAGTTATGCATGTGTTTCTTTAAATTAGCTGGCTAGGCCTATTTTGAACAAAGAGATCTTATCTCCATATTGAGAAACTGAAGTTGCTCTAGGTATTTCATTGACAAACTACACTCAATCTGACAAGGAAACAATGTGTTAGATATTCCTTCTGGTAACATAGATGGTTTTCTTCGGAGAGAAACACGTGTTTGTTCAAATCAGCTGAAAAGGCCTCCATGATACAAAGGGAGCCTATCTCCATCCTGAAAAACCTAAGTTGCAAGAAGTATTCCTTTTAAATCTACTGACTACTCACATGGAAACAATATGCTAGATGCTGCAGCTTGTAGTTAGACGGTTTTCTTTGGAGAGACACATGTGTTTCTTCACCTCAGCTGAATTGACCTGTTTTGAACCAAGAGAGTCTACCTCCACCTTGAAAATCCTAACTTGCAGGAAGTATTTCTTTGAAAAAACTGGCAAAAGTCTCCCAGGGTGACAATGTTCTTATTCTCCAGGGTCAAACAGAGATGGTTTTCTTTCAGGAGATACATGTGTTCCTTTAAGTCATATAGAAAGGCCTATTTTGTAACAAAGAGCCCATATCCACATTGAATGACCTATGTTGCAGGAGGAATTCCTTTCCAAATCTATCTCGGTTCTCACAGGGAAGCAATGTGCTAGATGTTGCTGCTTGTAACATATAATGTTTCTTGGGAGAGATCCCTTTGTCTTCAACTCAGCTGAACAGGCCAACGTAGAAAAAAGGGAGCCTATCTCCACCGTGAGAAACCATGCTGCAGGAAGTATTCCAATCAAAAACAAACTTATCTCACGGGGAAACAATGTGCTACCATTCCTGCTTCCAACAGAGATGGTGTTCTTTCGAGAGGTATGTGTGTTTCTTGAAATCTGCGGAATAGGCCTATTGGAAACAAAGTGAGCCTATGTCTACATTGAAAGACCTAAACTGCCTGAAGTACTCCTTTCAAATAGTAACTCAGCTCTCTCACAGAATCAATGTGCTACATGCTGCAGCGTCTAATCTAGATGGTTTCCTTTTAGAGATACATGTGTTTCTTCAATTCACCTGATTGTGTGTATTGGGAACAAAGTGAGCCAACCCACCCTTGGAAAACGTAAGTTGCAGGAAGTCTTTCTTTGACAAACTTACTAAATTCTCACAGGGAAACAATGCCCGAATATTCCTGCTTCCAACAGAGATGGCTTTCTTTGGAGAGATATATGTGTTTCTTCAAATGTGCTGAATAGGCCTACTTGGAACAAAGTGTGCCTATCTCTACATTGAAAATCCTCAGTTGCCCGAAGTACTCCTTTCAAGTACTAACTCAGATCTCACAGAGAAACCATGTGCTACATGCTGCAGCTTCTAATCCCGATGGTTTCCTTTTAGAAATACATGTGTTTCTTCAATTCACATGAAGGTGTGTATTGGGAACAAAGTGAGTCAACCCAACCTTGGAAAACGTAAATTGCAGGAAGTATTCCCTTGCAAAACCTATTCAATTCGAAGTTGGAAACAATATGGGGGATGCTCCTTCTTCCACAGAGATGTTTTCTTTGAGAGACACACGTGTTTCTTCAAGTTAGCTGGACAGGCCTATTTGCTTACTGACTGTAACATATAAGATTTCTTTGGAGAGATACATGTGTTTCTTCAATGCAGCTGAAAAATGCCAATGTGGAAATAAGGGAGCCTCTCTCCACCATGAAGCACCCTGTTGCAGGAAGTATTCCATTTACAAACAAACACAATCTCCCAGGGAGACAATGTGCTATTACTCATGCTTCCAGCAGAGATGGTTTTTTTGGAGAAATATATGTGTTTCTTCAAATCTGCTGAACAGGCCTATTAGGAACAAAGAGAGCCTATGTCTACATTGAAAAAGCTAAATTGCCTGAAGTACTCCTTTCAAATATTAACTCAGCTGTCTCAGGGAAACAATGAGCTGCACGGTACAGCTTCTAACATAGATGGTTTCCTTTTAGAGGTACGTGTGTTTCTTCAACTCACCTGCCTGTGTCTATCTGGAAAAAAGTGAGCCTATCCCAACCTTGAAAACCCTAAGCTGTAGGAAGTATTCCTATGCAAAGCCTTCTCAATTCTTACTGGGATACAATGTGGTGGATTCTCCTGCTTCTCACACAGATGTTTTCTGTCAAAAGACACATGTGTTTGTTCAAATTAGCCGGGGAGGCCTATTTGGAACAAACAACCCTTTGTTCCCCTTGCAAATTCTGAATGGTGGGAAGAAATTCTTTTAAAATACTCATTTTTAACAGGGAAGCAATGTGCTAGATGTTGAAGATTGTAACATAGATAGTTTTCTTTGCAGAGACACTGATGTTTTTACAACTTAGCTCACAGGCCTACGTGGAAGATAGAGAGCCTATCTCCCTTTGAAAAACGTAAGTTGCCCAAAGTATTCCTTTTAAAATGAAACTCAATTCTCTGAGGGAAAGAATGTGCTATATGCTCCTGATTCTGACTCAAGTGGTTTCTTTTGAGATACATGAGTTCCTTTAACTCTGCTGAAAGGGCCTATTTGGAACAAACAGCCTATCTCCACCTTGAATTTCAAAGATGCAGGAAGTACTGCTTTCAAAAACTTACTGGTTTTTACACGGGTAAACAATGAAGTACATGGCGAAGTTTGTAATCTAGTTGGTTTTCGTTTAGTGCTCCATGTGTTTCTTGAACTCATCTGAATAGGCCCATTTGGAACAAAGAGAGCCTACGTTCACTTTGAAAAATGTAATTTATAGGAAGTACTCCTATCAATAATTAACTCTCTTCTCAGAGGTATACTAGGTCCTAGATTCTATAGCTTGTATCACAGATAGTTTACTGTCAAGAGATAAATGTGTTTCTTCAACTTGCCTGAATAGGCCTATTTCAAAAAAAAGAGCTGATTTTCCCTTTGAAAAACCTAAGTCACAGGAAGTATTCCTTCAAAAACCAGCTCAATTCTCGCAGTGAAACAAGCTCCTAGATGCTGCAGTTTTGAACATAGATGGTTTTCTTTGGACAGATACATGTCTTTGTTCACCTCAGCTGAATAGACCTATTTGTTACAAAGAGAGCCTCTCTCCACCTTGAAAAACCTAAGTTGCCAAAGTGTTCATTTTCTATGTACTGAATACTCAGAGGGAAACAATGTGCTACATGTTGCAGCTTCTAGCATTGATGGTTTTCTGGAGATATAAATCTGTTTCTTCACATCAGCTGAATGGTCTTATTTGAAAAAAGGTAAACTTATCTCAACCTTGAAACATACGTTGCTGGAAAGTAGGACGTTCAGGAACATACTCCACTGTCACAGGGAAATGATGTGCTAGAAGCTCCTGCTTCTACTACAGATGATTTCCTTTCTAGAGATACATGTGTTTCTTCCAATTAGCTGAAAAGACCTAATTGAAAAAAGCGAGATTTCTCCACCTTCAAAATTCTCACTGGCAGAGAGTATTTCTTAGGAAAATTAACTACTCTCCATCAGAGAAACAACAGCAAGATACTGAAGCTTGTCACACAGACAGTTTTCTTTTCTTTGGAGAGATTTCTTTGCTCTTTCAACTCAGGTTCGTAGGCCTAGTTGGAACACAGAAAGCCAATCTCCACATTGAAAAACCTACGTTCCCATATGTATTCCTTTGAAAAACGAAATCCATTTTCATCAGAAAACAATGTACGAGATGCTGAGCTTCTACAATACATGGTTCTCTTGGAGAGATAAATGTGTTGCTTCAACTCAGCTGAATTTGCCTCTTTGGAACAATGTGATGTCATGTGAACCTTGGAAAACGTCCGTCGCGGGAAGTAGTCCTTGCAAAACCGTACTCAATTTTCTCAGGAGACAATGGGCTAGATGCTCCTATTTCTGAAACAGACGGTTTTCTTTCAAGTTATGCATGTGTTTCTTTAAATTAGCTGGCTAGGCCTATTTTGAACAAAGAGATTTTATCTCCATATTGAGAAACTGAAGTTGCTCTAGGTATTTCATTGACAAACTACACTCAATCTGACAAGGAAACAATGTGTTAGATATTCCTTCTGGTAACATAGATGGTTTTCTTCGGAGAGAAACACGTGTTTGTTCAAATCAGCTGAAAAGGCCTCCATGATACAAAGGGAGCCTATCTCCATCCTGAAAAACCTAAGTTGCAAGAAGTATTCCTTTTAAATCTACTGACTACTCACATGGAAACAATATGCTAGATGCTGCAGCTTGTAGTTAGACGGTTTTCTTTGGAGAGACACATGTGTTTCTTCACCTCAGATGAATTGACCTGTTTGGAACCAAGAGAGTCTACCTCCACCTTGAAAATCCTAAGTTGCAGGAAGTATTTCTTTGAAAAAACTGGCAAAAGTCTCCCAGGGTGACAATGTTCTTATTCTCCAGGGTCAAACAGAGATGGTTTTCTTTCAGGAGATACATGTGTTCCTTTAAGTCATATAGAAAGGCCTATTTTGTAACAAAGAGCCCATATCCACATTGAATGACCTATGTTGCAGGAGGAATTCCTTTCCAAATCTATCTCGGTTCTCACAGGGAAGCAATGTGCTAGATGTTGCTGCTTGTAACATATAATGTTTCTTGGGAGAGATCCCTTTGTCTTCAACTCAGCTGAACAGGCCAACGTAGAAAAAAGGGAGCCTATCTCCACCGTGAGAAACCATGCTGCAGGAAGTATTCCAATCAAAAACAAACTTATTTCACGGGGAAACAATGTGCTACCATTCCTGCTTCCAACAGAGATGGTGTTCTTTCGAGAGGTATGTGTGTTTCTTGAAATCTGCGGAATAGGCCTATTGGAAACAAAGTGAGCCTATGTCTACATTGAAAGACCTAAACTGCCTGAAGTACTCCTTTCAAATAGTAACTCAGCTCTCTCACAGAATCAATGTGCTACATGCTGCAGCGTCTAATCTAGATGGTTTCCTTTTAGAGATACATGTGTTTCTTCAATTCACCTGATTGTGTGTATTGGGAACAAAGTGAGCCAACCCACCCTTGGAAAACGTAAGTTGCAGGAAGTCTTTCTTTGACAAACTTACTAAATTCTCACAGGGAAACAATGCCCGAATATTCCTGCTTCCAACAGAGATGGCTTTCTTTGGAGAGATATATGTGTTTCTTCAAATGTGCTGAATAGGCCTACTTGGAACAAAGTGTGCCTATCTCTACATTGAAAATCCTCAGTTGCCCGAAGTACTCCTTTCAAGTACTAACTCAGATCTCACAGAGAAACCATGTGCTACATGCTGCAGCTTCTAATCCCGATGGTTTCCTTTTAGAAATACATGTGTTTCTTCAATTCACATGAAGGTGTGTATTGGGAACAAAGTGAGTCAACCCAACCTTGGAAAACGTAAATTGCAGGAAGTATTCCCTTGCAAAACCTATTCAATTCGAAGTTGGAAACAATATGGGGGATGCTCCTTCTTCCACAGAGATGTTTTCTTTGAGAGACACACGTGTTTCTTCAAGTTAGCTGGACAGGCCTATTTGCTTACTGACTGTAACATATAAGATTTCTTTGGAGAGATACATGTGTTTCTTCAATGCAGCTGAAAAATGCCAATGTGGAAATAAGGGAGCCTCTCTCCACCATGAAGCACCCTGTTGCAGGAAGTATTCCATTTACAAACAAACACAATCTCCCAGGGAGACAATGTGCTATTACTCATGCTTCCAGCAGAGATGGTTTTTTTGGAGAAATATATGTGTTTCTTCAAATCTGCTGAACAGGCCTATTAGGAACAAAGAGAGCCTATGTCTACATTGAAAAAGCTAAATTGCCTGAAGTACTCCTTTCAAATATTAACTCAGCTGTCTCAGGGAAACAATGAGCTGCACGGTACAGCTTCTAACATAGATGGTTTCCTTTTAGAGGTACGTGTGTTTCTTCAACTCACCTGCCTGTGTCTATCTGGAAAAAAGTGAGCCTATCCCAACCTTGAAAACCCTAAGCTGTAGGAAGTATTCCTATGCAAAGCCTTCTCAATTCTTACTGGGATACAATGTGGTGGATTCTCCTGCTTCTCACACAGATGTTTTCTGTCAAAAGACACATGTGTTTGTTCAAATTAGCCGGGGAGGCCTATTTGGAACAAACAACCCTTTGTTCCCCTTGCAAATTCTGAATGGTGGGAAGAAATTCTTTTAAAATACTCATTTTTAACAGGGAAGCAATGTGCTAGATGTTGAAGATTGTAACATAGATAGTTTTCTTTGCAGAGACACTGATGTTTTTACAACTTAGCTCACAGGCCTACGTGGAAGATAGAGAGCCTATCTCCCTTTGAAAAACGTAAGTTGCCCAAAGTATTCCTTTTAAAATGAAACTCAATTCTCTGAGGGAAAGAATGTGCTATATGCTCCTGATTCTGACTCAAGTGGTTTCTTTTGAGATACATGAGTTCCTTTAACTCTGCTGAAAGGGCCTATTTGGAACAAACAGCCTATCTCCACCTTGAATTTCAAAGATGCAGGAAGTACTGCTTTCAAAAACTTACTGGTTTTTACACGGGTAAACAATGAAGTACATGGCGAAGTTTGTAATCTAGTTGGTTTTCGTTTAGTGCTCCATGTGTTTCTTGAACTCATCTGAATAGGCCCATTTGGAACAAAGAGAGCCTACGTTCACTTTGAAAAATGTAATTTATAGGAAGTACTCCTATCAATAATTAACTCTCTTCTCAGAGGTATACTAGGTCCTAGATTCTATAGCTTGTATCACAGATAGTTTACTGTCAAGAGATAAATGTGTTTCTTCAACTTGCCTGAATAGGCCTATTTCAAAAAAAAGAGCTGATTTTCCCTTTGAAAAACCTAAGTCACAGGAAGTATTCCTTCAAAAACCAGCTCAATTCTCGCAGTGAAACAAGCTCCTAGATGCTGCAGTTTTGAACATAGATGGTTTTCTTTGGACAGATACATGTCTTTGTTCACCTCAGCTGAATAGACCTATTTGTTACAAAGAGAGCCTCTCTCCACCTTGAAAAACCTAAGTTGCCAAAGTGTTCATTTTCTATGTACTGAATACTCAGAGGGAAACAATGTGCTACATGTTGCAGCTTCTAGCATTGATGGTTTTCTGGAGATATAAATCTGTTTCTTCACATCAGCTGAATGGTCTTATTTGAAAAAAGGTAAACTTATCTCAACCTTGAAACATACGTTGCTGGAAAGTAGGACGTTCAGGAACATACTCCACTGTCACAGGGAAATAATGTGCTAGAAGCTCCTGCTTCTACTACAGATGATTTCCTTTCTAGAGATACATGTGTTTCTTCCAATTAGCTGAAAAGACCTAATTGAAAAAAGCGAGATTTCTCCACCTTCAAAATTCTCACTGGCAGAGAGTATTTCTTAGGAAAATTAACTACTCTCCATCAGAGAAACAACAGCAAGATACTGAAGCTTGTCACACAGACAGTTTTCTTTTCTTTGGAGAGATTTCTTTGCTCTTTCAACTCAGGTTCGTAGGCCTAGTTGGAACACAGAAAGCCAATCTCCACATTGAAAAACCTACGTTCCCATATGTATTCCTTTGAAAAACGAAATCCATTTTCATCAGAAAACAATGTACAAGATGCTGAGCTTCTACAATACATGGTTCTCTTGGAGAGATAAATGTGTTGCTTCAACTCAGCTGAATTTGCCTCTTTGGAACAATGTGATGTCATGTGAACCTTGGAAAACGTCCGTCGCGGGAAGTAGTCCTTGCAAAACCGTACTCAATTTTCTCAGGAGACAATGGGCTAGATGCTCCTATTTCTGAAACAGACGGTTTTCTTTCAAGTTATGCATGTGTTTCTTTAAATTAGCTGGCTAGGCCTATTTTGAACAAAGAGATCTTATCTCCATATTGAGAAACTGAAGTTGCTCTAGGTATTTCATTGACAAACTACACTCAATCTGACAAGGAAACAATGTGTTAGATATTCCTTCTGGTAACATAGATGGTTTTCTTCGGAGAGAAACACGTGTTTGTTCAAATCAGCTGAAAAGGCCTCCATGATACAAAGGGAGCCTATCTCCATCCTGAAAAACCTAAGTTGCAAGAAGTATTCCTTTTAAATCTACTGACTACTCACATGGAAACAATATGCTAGATGCTGCAGCTTGTAGTTAGACGGTTTTCTTTGGAGAGACACATGTGTTTCTTCACCTCAGCTGAATTGACCTGTTTTGAACCAAGAGAGTCTACCTCCACCTTGAAAATCCTAACTTGCAGGAAGTATTTCTTTGAAAAAACTGGCAAAAGTCTCCCAGGGTGACAATGTTCTTATTCTCCAGGGTCAAACAGAGATGGTTTTCTTTCAGGAGATACATGTGTTCCTTTAAGTCATATAGAAAGGCCTATTTTGTAACAAAGAGCCCATATCCACATTGAATGACCTATGTTGCAGGAGGAATTCCTTTCCAAATCTATCTCGGTTCTCACAGGGAAGCAATGTGCTAGATGTTGCTGCTTGTAACATATAATGTTTCTTGGGAGAGATCCCTTTGTCTTCAACTCAGCTGAACAGGCCAACGTAGAAAAAAGGGAGCCTATCTCCACCGTGAGAAACCATGCTGCAGGAAGTATTCCAATCAAAAACAAACTTATCTCACGGGGAAACAATGTGCTACCATTCCTGCTTCCAACAGAGATGGTGTTCTTTCGAGAGGTATGTGTGTTTCTTGAAATCTGCGGAATAGGCCTATTGGAAACAAAGTGAGCCTATGTCTACATTGAAAGACCTAAAGTGCCTGAAGTACTCCTTTCAAATAGTAACTCAGCTCTCTCACAGAATCAATGTGCTACATGCTGCAGCGTCTAATCTAGATGGTTTCCTTTTAGAGATACATGTGTTTCTTCAATTCACCTGATTGTGTGTATTGGGAACAAAGTGAGCCAACCCACCCTTGGAAAACGTAAGTTGCAGGAAGTCTTTCTTTGACAAACTTACTAAATTCTCACAGGGAAACAATGCCCGAATATTCCTGCTTCCAACAGAGATGGCTTTCTTTGGAGAGATATATGTGTTTCTTCAAATGTGCTGAATAGGCCTACTTGGAACAAAGTGTGCCTATCTCTACATTGAAAATCCTCAGTTGCCCGAAGTACTCCTTTCAAGTACTAACTCAGATCTCACAGAGAAACCATGTGCTACATGCTGCAGCTTCTAATCCCGATGGTTTCCTTTTAGAAATACATGTGTTTCTTCAATTCACATGAAGGTGTGTATTGGGAACAAAGTGAGTCAACCCAACCTTGGAAAACGTAAATTGCAGGAAGTATTCCCTTGCAAAACCTATTCAATTCGAAGTTGGAAACAATATGGGGGATGCTCCTTCTTCCACAGAGATGTTTTCTTTGAGAGACACACGTGTTTCTTCAAGTTAGCTGGACAGGCCTATTTGCTTACTGACTGTAACATATAAGATTTCTTTGGAGAGATACATGTGTTTCTTCAATGCAGCTGAAAAATGCCAATGTGGAAATAAGGGAGCCTCTCTCCACCATGAAGCACCCTGTTGCAGGAAGTATTCCATTTACAAACAAACACAATCTCCCAGGGAGACAATGTGCTATTACTCATGCTTCCAGCAGAGATGGTTTTTTTGGAGAAATATATGTGTTTCTTCAAATCTGCTGAACAGGCCTATTAGGAACAAAGAGAGCCTATGTCTACATTGAAAAAGCTAAATTGCCTGAAGTACTCCTTTCAAATATTAACTCAGCTGTCACAGGGAAACAATGAGCTGCACGGTACAGCTTCTAACATAGATGGTTTCCTTTTAGAGGTACGTGTGTTTCTTCAACTCACCTGCCTGTGTCTATCTGGAAAAAAGGGAGCCTATCCCAACCTTGAAAACCCTAAGCTGTAGGAAGTATTCCTATGCAAAGCCTTCTCAATTCTTACTGGGATACAATGTGGTGGATTCTCCTGCTTCTCACACAGATGTTTTCTGTCAAAAGACACATGTGTTTGTTCAAATTAGCCGGGGAGGCCTATTTGGAACAAACAACCCTTTGTTCCCCTTGCAAATTCTGAATGGTGGGAAGAAATTCTTTTAAAATACTCATTTTTAACAGGGAAGCAATGTGCTAGATGTTGAAGATTGTAACATAGATAGTTTTCTTTGCAGAGACACTGATGTTTTTACAACTTAGCTCACAGGCCTACGTGGAAGATAGAGAGCCTATCTCCCTTTGAAAAACGTAAGTTGCCCAAAGTATTCCTTTTAAAATGAAACTCAATTCTCTGAGGGAAAGAATGTGCTATATGCTCCTGATTCTGACTCAAGTGGTTTCTTTTGAGATACATGAGTTCCTTTAACTCTGCTGAAAGGGCCTATTTGGAACAAACAGCCTATCTCCACCTTGAATTTCAAAGATGCAGGAAGTACTGCTTTCAAAAACTTACTGGTTTTTACACGGGTAAACAATGAAGTACATGGCGAAGTTTGTAATCTAGTTGGTTTTCGTTTAGTGCTCCATGTGTTTCTTGAACTCATCTGAATAGGCCCATTTGGAACAAAGAGAGCCTACGTTCACTTTGAAAAATGTAATTTATAGGAAGTACTCCTATCAATAATTAACTCTCTTCTCAGAGGTATACTAGGTCCTAGATTCTATAGCTTGTATCACAGATAGTTTACAGTCAAGAGATAAATGTGTTTCTTCAACTTGCCTGAATAGGCCTATTTCAAAAAAAAGAGCTGATTTTCCCTTTGAAAAACCTAAGTCACAGGAAGTATTCCTTCAAAAACCAGCTCAATTCTCGCAGTGAAACAAGCTCCTAGATGCTGCAGTTTTGAACATAGATGGTTTTCTTTGGACAGATACATGTCTTTGTTCACCTCAGCTGAATAGACCTATTTGTTACAAAGAGAGCCTCTCTCCACCTTGAAAAACCTAAGTTGCCAAAGTGTTCATTTTCTATGTACTGAATACTCAGAGGGAAACAATGTGCTACATGTTGCAGCTTCTAGCATTGATGGTTTTCTGGAGATATAAATCTGTTTCTTCACATCAGCTGAATGGTCTTATTTGAAAAAAGGTAAACTTATCTCAACCTTGAAACATACGTTGCTGGAAAGCAGGACGTTCAGGAACATACTCCACTGTCACAGGGAAATGATGTGCTAGAAGCTCCTGCTTCTACTACAGATGATTTCCTTTCTAGAGATACATGTGTTTCTTCCAATTAGCTGAAAAGACCTAATTGAAAAAAGCGAGATTTCTCCACCTTCAAAATTCTCACTGGCAGAGAGTATTTCTTAGGAAAATTAACTACTCTCCATCAGAGAAACAACAGCAAGATACTGAAGCTTGTCACACAGACAGTTTTCTTTTCTTTGGAGAGATTTCTTTGCTCTTTCAACTCAGGTTCGTAGGCCTAGTTGGAACACAGAAAGCCAATCTCCACATTGAAAAACCTACGTTCCCATATGTATTCCTTTGAAAAACGAAATCCATTTTCATCAGAAAACAATGTACGAGATGCTGAGCTTCCACAATACATGGTTCTCTTGGAGAGATAAATGTGTTGCTTCAACTCAGCTGAATTTGCCTCTTTGGAACAATGTGATCTCATGTGAACCTTGGAAAACGTCCGTCGCGGGAAGTAGTCCTTGCAAAACCGTACTCAATTTTCTCAGGATACAATGGGCTAGATGCTCCTATTTCTGAAACAGACGGTTTTCTTTCAAGTTATGCATGTGTTTCTTTAAATTAGCTGGCTAGGCCTATTTTGAACAAAGAGATTTTATCTCCATATTGAGAAACTGAAGTTGCTCTAGGTATTTCATTGACAAACTACACTCAATCTGACAAGGAAACAATGTGTTAGATATTCCTTCTGGTAACATAGATGGTTTTCTTCGGAGAGAAACACGTGTTTGTTCAAATCAGCTGAAAAGGCCTCCATGATACAAAGGGAGCCTATCTCCATCCTGAAAAACCTAAGTTGCAAGAAGTATTCCTTTTAAATCTACTGACTACTCACATGGAAACAATATGCTAGATGCTGCAGCTTGTAGTTAGACGGTTTTCTTTGGAGAGACACATGTGTTTCTTCACCTCAGCTGAATTGACCTGTTTTGAACCAAGAGAGTCTACCTCCACCTTGAAAATCCTAACTTGCAGGAAGTATTTCTTTGAAAAAACTGGCAAAAGTCTCCCAGGGTGACAATGTTCTTATTCTCCAGGGTCAAACAGAGATGGTTTTCTTTCAGGAGATACATGTGTTCCTTTAAGTCATATAGAAAGGCCTATTTTGTAACAAAGAGCCCATATCCACATTGAATGACCTATGTTGCAGGAGGAATTCCTTTCCAAATCTATCTCGGTTCTCACAGGGAAGCAATGTGCTAGATGTTGCTGCTTGTAACATATAATGTTTCTTGGGAGAGATCCCTTTGTCTTCAACTCAGCTGAACAGGCCAACGTAGAAAAAAGGGAGCCTATCTCCACCGTGAGAAACCATGCTGCAGGAAGTATTCCAATCAAAAACAAACTTATCTCACGGGGAAACAATGTGCTACCATTCCTGCTTCCAACAGAGATGGTGTTCTTTCGAGAGGTATGTGTGTTTCTTGAAATCTGCGGAATAGGCCTATTGGAAACAAAGTGAGCCTATGTCTACATTGAAAGACCTAAACTGCCTGAAGTACTCCTTTCAAATAGTAACTCAGCTCTCTCACAGAATCAATGTGCTACATGCTGCAGCGTCTAATCTAGATGGTTTCCTTTTAGAGATACATGTGTTTCTTCAATTCACCTGATTGTGTGTATTGGGAACAAAGTGAGCCAACCCACCCTTGGAAAACGTAAGTTGCAGGAAGTCTTTCTTTGACAAACTTACTAAATTCTCACAGGGAAACAATGCCCGAATATTCCTGCTTCCAACAGAGATGGCTTTCTTTGGAGAGATATATGTGTTTCTTCAAATGTGCTGAATAGGCCTACTTGGAACAAAGTGTGCCTATCTCTACATTGAAAATCCTCAGTTGCCCGAAGTACTCCTTTCAAGTACAAACTCAGATCTCACAGAGAAACCATGTGTTACATGCTGCAGCTTCTAATCCCGATGGTTTCCTTTTAGAAATACATGTGTTTCTTCAATTCACATGAAGGTGTGTATTGGGAACAAAGTGAGTCAACCCAACCTTGGAAAACGTAAATTGCAGGAAGTATTCCCTTGCAAAACCTATTCAATTCGAAGTTGGAAACAATATGGGGGATGCTCCTTCTTCCACAGAGATGTTTTCTTTGAGAGACACACGTGTTTCTTCAAGTTAGCTGGACAGGCCTATTTGCTTACTGACTGTAACATATAAGATTTCTTTGGAGAGATACATGTGTTTCTTCAATGCAGCTGAAAAATGCCAATGTGGAAATAAGGGAGCCTCTCTCCACCATGAAGCACCCTGTTGCAGGAAGTATTCCATTTACAAACAAACACAATCTCCCAGGGAGACAATGTGCTATTACTCATGCTTCCAGCAGAGATGGTTTTTTTGGAGAAATATATGTGTTTCTTCAAATCTGCTGAACAGGCCTATTAGGAACAAAGAGAGCCTATGTCTACATTGAAAAAGCTAAATTGCCTGAAGTACTCCTTTCAAATATTAACTCAGCTGTCACAGGGAAACAATGAGCTGCACGGTACAGCTTCTAACATAGATGGTTTCCTTTTAGAGGTACGTGTGTTTCTTCAACTCACCTGCCTGTGTCTATCTGGAAAAAAGGGAGCCTATCCCAACCTTGAAAACCCTAAGCTGTAGGAAGTATTCCTATGCAAAGCCTTCTCAATTCTTACTGGGATACAATGTGGTGGATTCTCCTGCTTCTCACACAGATGTTTTCTGTCAAAAGACACATGTGTTTGTTCAAATTAGCCGGGGAGGCCTATTTGGAACAAACAACCCTTTGTTCCCCTTGCAAATTCTGAATGGTGGGAAGAAATTCTTTTAAAATACTCATTTTTAACAGGGAAGCAATGTGCTAGATGTTGAAGATTGTAACATAGATAGTTTTCTTTGCAGAGACACTGATGTTTTTACAACTTAGCTCACAGGCCTACGTGGAAGATAGAGAGCCTATCTCCCTTTGAAAAACGTAAGTTGCCCAAAGTATTCCTTTTAAAATGAAACTCAATTCTCTGAGGGAAAGAATGTGCTATATGCTCCTGATTCTGACTCAAGTGGTTTCTTTTGAGATACATGAGTTCCTTTAACTCTGCTGAAAGGGCCTATTTGGAACAAACAGCCTATCTCCACCTTGAATTTCAAAGATGCAGGAAGTACTGCTTTCAAAAACTTACTGGTTTTTACACGGGTAAACAATGAAGTACATGGCGAAGTTTGTAATCTAGTTCGTTTTCGTTTAGTGCTCCATGTGTTTCTTGAACTCATCTGAATAGGCCCATTTGGAACAAAGAGAGCCTACGTTCACTTTGAAAAATGTAATTTATAGGAAGTACTCCTATCAATAATTAACTCTCTTCTCAGAGGTATACTAGGTCCTAGATTCTATAGCTTGTATCACAGATAGTTTTCTGTCAAGAGATAAATGTGTTTCTTCAACTTGCCTGAATAGGCCTATTTCAAAAAAAAAGAGCTGATTTTCCCTTTGAAAAACCTAAGTCACAGGAAGTATTCCTTCAAAAACCAGCTCAATTCTCGCAGTGAAACAAGCTCCTAGATGCTGCAGTTTTGAACATAGATGGTTTTCTTTGGACAGATACATGTCTTTGTTCACCTCAGCTGAATAGACCTATTTGTTACAAAGAGAGCCTCTCTCCACCTTGAAAAACCTAAGTTGCCAAAGTGTTCATTTTCTATGTACTGAATACTCAGAGGGAAACAATGTGCTACATGTTGCAGCTTCTAGCATTGATGGTTTTCTGGAGATATAAATCTGTTTCTTCACATCAGCTGAATGGTCTTATTTGAAAAAAGGTAAACTTATCTCAACCTTGAAACATACGTTGCTGGAAAGTAGGACGTTCAGGAACATACTCCACTGTCACAAGGAAATGATGTGCTAGAAGCTCCTGCTTCTACTACAGATGATTTCCTTTCTAGAGATACATGTGTTTCTTCCAATTAGCTGAAAAGACCTAATTGAAAAAAGCGAGATTTCTCCACCTTCAAAATTCTCACTGGCAGAGAGTATTTCTTAGGAAAATTAACTACTCTCCATCAGAGAAACAACAGCAAGATACTGAAGCTTGTCACACAGACAGTTTTCTTTTCTTTGGAGAGATTTCTTTGCTCTTTCAACTCAGGTTCGTAGGCCTAGTTGGAACACAGAAAGCCAATCTCCACATTGAAAAACCTACGTTCCCATATGTGTTCCTTTGAAAAACGAAATCCATTTTCATCAGAAAACAATGTACGAGATGCTGAGCTTCCACAATACATGGTTCTCTTGGAGAGATAAATGTGTTGCTTCAACTCAGCTGAATTTGCCTCTTTGGAACAATGTGATCTCATGTGAACCTTGGAAAACGTCCGTCGCGGGAAGTAGTCCTTGCAAAACCGTACTCAATTTTCTCAGGAGACAATGGGCTAGATGCTCCTATTTCTGAAACAGACGGTTTTCTTTCAAGTTATGCATGTGTTTCTTTAAATTAGCTGGCTAGGCCTATTTTGAACAAAGAGATCTTATCTCCATATTGAGAAACTGAAGTTGCTCTAGGTATTTCATTGACAAACTACACTCAATCTGACAAGGAAACAATGTGTTAGATATTCCTTCTGGTAACATAGATGGTTTTCTTCGGAGAGAAACACGTGTTTGTTCAAATCAGCTGAAAAGGCCTCCATGATACAAAGGGAGCCTATCTCCATCCTGAAAAACCTAAGTTGCAAGAAGTATTCCTTTTAAATCTACTGACTACTCACATGGAAACAATATGCTAGATGCTGCAGCTTGTAGTTAGACGGTTTTCTTTGGAGAGACACATGTGTTTCTTCACCTCAGCTGAATTGACCTGTTTTGAACCAAGAGAGTCTACCTCCACCTTGAAAATCCTAACTTGCAGGAAGTATTTCTTTGAAAAAACTGGCAAAAGTCTCCCAGGGTGACAATGTTCTTATTCTCCAGGGTCAAACAGAAATGGTTTTCTTTCAGGAGATACATGTGTTCCTTTAAGTCATATAGAAAGGCCTATTTTGTAACAAAGAGCCCATATCCACATTGAATGACCTATGTTGCAGGAGGAATTCCTTTCCAAATCTATCTCGGTTCTCACAGGGAAGCAATGTGCTAGATGTTGCTGCTTGTAACATATAATGTTTCTTGGGAGAGATCTCTTTGTCTTCAACTCAGCTGAACAGGCCAACGTAGAAAAAAGGGAGCCTATCTCCACCGTGAGAAACCATGCTGCAGGAAGTATTCCAATCAAAAACAAACTTATCTCACGGGGAAACAATGTGCTACCATTCCTGCTTCCAACAGAGATGGTGTTCTTTCGAGAGGTATGTGTGTTTCTTGAAATCTGCGGAATAGGCCTATTGGAAACAAAGTGAGCCTATGTCTACATTGAAAGACCTAAACTGCCTGAAGTACTCCTTTCAAATAGTAACTCAGCTCTCTCACAGAATCAATGTGCTACATGCTGCAGCGTCTAATCTAGATGGTTTCCTTTTAGAGATACATGTGTTTCTTCAATTCACCTGATTGTGTGTATTGGGAACAAAGTGAGCCAACCCACCCTTGGAAAACGTAAGTTGCAGGAAGTCTTTCTTTGACAAACTTACTAAATTCTCACAGGGAAACAATGCCCGAATATTCCTGCTTCCAACAGAGATGGCTTTCTTTGGAGAGATATATGTGTTTCTTCAAATGTGCTGAATAGGCCTACTTGGAACAAAGTGTGCCTATCTCTACATTGAAAATCCTCAGTTGCCCGAAGTACTCCTTTCAAGTACTAACTCAGATCTCACAGAGAAACCATGTGCTACATGCTGCAGCTTCTAATCCCGATGGTTTCCTTTTAGAAATACATGTGTTTCTTCAATTCACATGAAGGTGTGTATTGGGAACAAAGTGAGTCAACCCAACCTTGGAAAACGTAAATTGCAGGAAGTATTCCCTTGCAAAACCTATTCAATTCGAAGTTGGAAACAATATGGGGGATGCTCCTTCTTCCACAGAGATGTTTTCTTTGAGAGACACACGTGTTTCTTCAAGTTAGCTGGACAGGCCTATTTGCTTACTGACTGTAACATATAAGATTTCTTTGGAGAGATACATGTGTTTCTTCAATGCAGCTGAAAAATGCCAATGTGGAAATAAGGGAGCCTCTCTCCACCATGAAGCACCCTGTTGCAGGAAGTATTCCATTTACAAACAAACACAATCTCCCAGGGAGACAATGTGCTATTACTCATGCTTCCAGCAGAGATGGTTTTTTTGGAGAAATATATGTGTTTCTTCAAATCTGCTGAACAGGCCTATTAGGAACAAAGAGAGCCTATGTCTACATTGAAAAAGCTAAATTGCCTGAAGTACTCCTTTCAAATATTAACTCAGCTGTCACAGGGAAACAATGAGCTGCACGGTACAGCTTCTAACATAGATGGTTTCCTTTTAGAGGTACGTGTGTTTCTTCAACTCACCTGCCTGTGTCTATCTGGAAAAAAGTGAGCCTATCCCAACCTTGAAAACCCTAAGCTGTAGGAAGTATTCCTATGCAAAGCCTTCTCAATTCTTACTGGGATACAATGTGGTGGATTCTCCTGCTTCTCACACAGATGTTTTCTGTCAAAAGACACATGTGTTTGTTCAAATTAGCCGGGGAGGCCTATTTGGAACAAACAACCCTTTGTTCCCCTTGCAAATTCTGAATGGTGGGAAGAAATTCTTTTAAAATACTCATTTTTAACAGGGAAGCAATGTGCTAGATGTTGAAGATTGTAACATAGATAGTTTTCTTTGCAGAGACACTGATGTTTTTACAACTTAGCTCACAGGCCTACGTGGAAGATAGAGAGCCTATCTCCCTTTGAAAAACGTAAGTTGCCCAAAGTATTCCTTTTAAAATGAAACTCAATTCTCTGAGGGAAAGAATGTGCTATATGCTCCTGATTCTGACTCAAGTGGTTTCTTTTGAGATACATGAGTTCCTTTAACTCTGCTGAAAGGGCCTATTTGGAACAAACAGCCTATCTCCACCTTGAATTTCAAAGATGCAGGAAGTACTGCTTTCAAAAACTTACTGGTTTTTACACGGGTAAACAATGAAGTACATGGCGAAGTTTGTAATCTAGTTGGTTTTCGTTTAGTGCTCCATGTGTTTCTTGAACTCATCTGAATAGGCCCATTTGGAACAAAGAGAGCCTACGTTCACTTTGAAAAATGTAATTTATAGGAAGTACTCCTATCAATAATTAACTCTCTTCTCAGAGGTATACTAGGTCCTAGATTCTATAGCTTGTATCACAGATAGTTTTCTGTCAAGAGATAAATGTGTTTCTTCAACTTGCCTGAATAGGCCTATTTCAAAAAAAAAGAGCTGATTTTCCCTTTGAAAAACCTAAGTCACAGGAAGTATTCCTTCAAAAACCAGCTCAATTCTCGCAGTGAAACAAGCTCCTAGATGCTGCAGTTTTGAACATAGATGGTTTTCTTTGGACAGATACATGTCTTTGTTCACCTCAGCTGAATAGACCTATTTGTTACAAAGAGAGCCTCTCTCCACCTTGAAAAACCTAAGTTGCCAAAGTGTTCATTTTCTATGTACTGAATACTCAGAGGGAAACAATGTGCTACATGTTGCAGCTTCTAGCATTGATGGTTTTCTGGAGATATAAATCTGTTTCTTCACATCAGCTGAATGGTCTTATTTGAAAAAAGGTAAACTTATCTCAACCTTGAAACATACGTTGCTGGAAAGTAGGACGTTCAGGAACATACTCCACTGTCACAGGGAAATGATGTGCTAGAAGCTCCTGCTTCTACTACAGATGATTTCCTTTCTAGAGATACATGTGTTTCTTCCAATTAGCTGAAAAGACCTAATTGAAAAAAGCGAGATTTCTCCACCTTCAAAATTCTCACTGGCAGAGAGTATTTCTTAGGAAAATTAACTACTCTCCATCAGAGAAACAACAGCAAGATACTGAAGCTTGTCACACAGACAGTTTTCTTTTCTTTGGAGAGATTTCTTTGCTCTTTCAACTCAGGTTCGTAGGCCTAGTTGGAACACAGAAAGCCAATCTCCACATTGAAAAACCTACGTTCCCATATGTATTCCTTTGAAAAACGAAATCCATTTTCATCAGAAAACAATGTACGAGATGCTGAGCTTCTACAATACATGGTTCTCTTGGAGAGATAAATGTGTTGCTTCAACTCAGCTGAATTTGCCTCTTTGGAACAATGTGATCTCATGTGAACCTTGGAAAACGTCCGTCGCGGGAAGTAGTCCTTGCAAAACCGTACTCAATTTTCTCAGGAGACAATGGGCTAGATGCTCCTATTTCTGAAACAGACGGTTTTCTTTCAAGTTATGCATGTGTTTCTTTAAATTAGCTGGCTAGGCCTATTTTGAACAAAGAGATTTTATCTCCATATTGAGAAACTGAAGTTGCTCTAGGTATTTCATTGACAAACAACACTCAATCTGACAAGGAAACAATGTGTTAGATATTCCTTCTGGTAACATAGATGGTTTTCTTCGGAGAGAAACACGTGTTTGTTCAAATCAGCTGAAAAGGCCTCCATGATACAAAGGGAGCCTATCTCCATCCTGAAAAACCTAAGTTGCAAGAAGTATTCCTTTTAAATCTACTGACTACTCACATGGAAACAATATGCTAGATGCTGCAGCTTGTAGTTAGACGGTTTTCTTTGGAGAGACACATGTGTTTCTTCACCTCAGCTGAATTGACCTGTTTGGAACCAAGAGAGTCTACCTCCACCTTGAAAATCCTAACTTGCAGGAAGTATTTCTTTGAAAAAACTGGCAAAAGTCTCCCAGGGTGACAATGTTCTTATTCTCCAGGGTCAAACAGAGATGGTTTTCTTTCAGGAGATACATGTGTTCCTTTAAGTCATATAGAAAGGCCTATTTTGTAACAAAGAGCCCATATCCACATTGAATGACCTATGTTGCAGGAGGAATTCCTTTCCAAATCTATCTCGGTTCTCACAGGGAAGCAATGTGCTAGATGTTGCTGCTTGTAACATATAATGTTTCTTGGGAGAGATCCCTTTGTCTTCAACTCAGCTGAACAGGCCAACGTAGAAAAAAGGGAGCCTATCTCCACCGTGAGAAACCATGCTGCAGGAAGTATTCCAATCAAAAACAAACTTATCTCACGGGGAAACAATGTGCTACCATTCCTGCTTCCAACAGAGATGGTGTTCTTTCGAGAGGTATGTGTGTTTCTTGAAATCTGCGGAATAGGCCTATTGGAAACAAAGTGAGCCTATGTCTACATTGAAAGACCTAAACTGCCTGAAGTACTCCTTTCAAATAGTAACTCAGCTCTCTCACAGAATCAATGTGCTACATGCTGCAGCGTCTAATCTAGATGGTTTCCTTTTAGAGATACATGTGTTTCTTCAATTCACCTGATTGTGTGTATTGGGAACAAAGTGAGCCAACCCACCCTTGGAAAACGTAAGTTGCAGGAAGTCTTTCTTTGACAAACTTACTAAATTCTCACAGGGAAACAATGCCCGAATATTCCTGCTTCCAACAGAGATGGCTTTCTTTGGAGAGATATATGTGTTTCTTCAAATGTGCTGAATAGGCCTACTTGGAACAAAGTGTGCCTATCTCTACATTGAAAATCCTCAGTTGCCCGAAGTACTCCTTTCAAGTACTAACTCAGATCTCACAGAGAAACCATGTGCTACATGCTGCAGCTTCTAATCCCGATGGTTTCCTTTTAGAAATACATGTGTTTCTTCAATTCACATGAAGGTGTGTATTGGGAACAAAGTGAGTCAACCCAACCTTGGAAAACGTAAATTGCAGGAAGTATTCCCTTGCAAAACCTATTCAATTCGAAGTTGGAAACAATATGGGGGATGCTCCTTCTTCCACAGAGATGTTTTCTTTGAGAGACACACGTGTTTCTTCAAGTTAGCTGGACAGGCCTATTTGCTTACTGACTGTAACATATAAGATTTCTTTGGAGAGATACATGTGTTTCTTCAATGCAGCTGAAAAATGCCAATGTGGAAATAAGGGAGCCTCTCTCCACCATGAAGCACCCTGTTGCAGGAAGTATTCCATTTACAAACAAACACAATCTCCCAGGGAGACAATGTGCTATTACTCATGCTTCCAGCAGAGATGGTTTTTTTGGAGAAATATATGTGTTTCTTCAAATCTGCTGAACAGGCCTATTAGGAACAAAGAGAGCCTATGTCTACATTGAAAAAGCTAAATTGCCTGAAGTACTCCTTTCAAATATTAACTCAGCTGTCACAGGGAAACAATGAGCTGCACGGTACAGCTTCTAACATAGATGGTTTCCTTTTAGAGGTACGTGTGTTTCTTCAACTCACCTGCCTGTGTCTATCTGGAAAAAAGTGAGCCTATCCCAACCTTGAAAACCCTAAGCTGTAGGAAGTATTCCTATGCAAAGCCTTCTCAATTCTTACTGGGATACAATGTGGTGGATTCTCCTGCTTCTCACACAGATGTTTTCTGTCAAAAGACACATGTGTTTGTTCAAATAAGCCGGGGAGGCCTATTTGGAACAAACAACCCTTTGTTCCCCTTGCAAATTCTGAATGGTGGGAAGAAATTCTTTTAAAATACTCATTTTTAACAGGGAAGCAATGTGCTAGATGTTGAAGATTGTAACATAGATAGTTTTCTTTGCAGAGACACTGATGTTTTTACAACTTAGCTCACAGGCCTACGTGGAAGATAGAGAGCCTATCTCCCTTTGAAAAACGTAAGTTGCCCAAAGTATTCCTTTTAAAATGAAACTCAATTCTCTGAGGGAAAGAATGTGCTATATGCTCCTGATTCTGACTCAAGTGGTTTCTTTTGAGATACATGAGTTCCTTTAACTCTGCTGAAAGGGCCTATTTGGAACAAACAGCCTATCTCCACCTTGAATTTCAAAGATGCAGGAAGTACTGCTTTCAAAAACTTACTGGTTTTTACACGGGTAAACAATGAAGTACATGGCGAAGTTTGTAATCTAGTTGGTTTTCGTTTAGTGCTCCATGTGTTTCTTGAACTCATCTGAATAGGCCCATTTGGAACAAAGAGAGCCTACGTTCACTTTGAAAAATGTAATTTATAGGAAGTACTCCTATCAATAATTAACTCTCTTCTCAGAGGTATACTAGGTCCTAGATTCTATAGCTTGTATCACAGATAGTTTACAGTCAAGAGATAAATGTGTTTCTTCAACTTGCCTGAATAGGCCTATTTCAAAAAAAAGAGCTGATTTTCCCTTTGAAAAACCTAAGTCACAGGAAGTATTCCTTCAAAAACCAGCTCAATTCTCGCAGTGAAACAAGCTCCTAGATGCTGCAGTTTTGAACATAGATGGTTTTCTTTGGACAGATACATGTCTTTGTTCACCTCAGCTGAATAGACCTATTTGTTACAAAGAGAGCCTCTCTCCACCTTGAAAAACCTAAGTTGCCAAAGTGTTCATTTTCTATGTACTGAATACTCAGAGGGAAACAATGTGCTACATGTTGCAGCTTCTAGCATTGATGGTTTTCTGGAGATATAAATCTGTTTCTTCACATCAGCTGAATGGTCTTATTTGAAAAAAGGTAAACTTATCTCAACCTTGAAACATACGTTGCTGGAAAGCAGGACGTTCAGGAACATACTCCACTGTCACAGGGAAATGATGTGCTAGAAGCTCCTGCTTCTACTACAGATGATTTCCTTTCTAGAGATACATGTGTTTCTTCCAATTAGCTGAAAAGACCTAATTGAAAAAAGCGAGATTTCTCCACCTTCAAAATTCTCACTGGCAGAGAGTATTTCTTAGGAAAATTAACTACTCTCCATCAGAGAAACAACAGCAAGATACTGAAGCTTGTCACACAGACAGTTTTCTTTTCTTTTTTAGAGATTTCTTTGCTCTTTCAACTCAGGTTCGTAGGCCTAGTTGGAACACAGAAAGCCAATCTCCACATTGAAAAACCTACGTTCCCATATGTATTCCTTTGAAAAACGAAATCCATTTTCATCAGAAAACAATGTACGAGATGCTGAGCTTCTACAAT
This sequence comes from Castor canadensis, assembly GCF_047511655.1. Classification (NCBI taxonomy): domain Eukaryota; kingdom Metazoa; phylum Chordata; class Mammalia; order Rodentia; family Castoridae; genus Castor; species Castor canadensis. Next base: position 33,161,432 of record NC_133402.1, on the reverse strand, counting down.
ACATGGTTCTCTTGGAGAGATAAATGTGTTGCTTCAACTCAGCTGAATTTGCCTCTTTGGAACAATGTGATCTCATGTGAACCTTGGAAAACGTCCGTCGCGGGAAGTAGTCCTTGCAAAACCGTACTCAATTTTCTCAGGAGACAATGGGCTAGATGCTCCTATTTCTGAAACAGACGGTTTTCTTTCAAGTTATGCATGTGTTTCTTTAAATTAGCTGGCTAGGCCTATTTTGAACAAAGAGATCTTATCTCCATATTGAGAAACTGAAGTTGCTCTAGGTATTTCATTGACAAACTACACTCAATCTGACAAGGAAACAATGTGTTAGATATTCCTTCTGGTAACATAGATGGTTTTCTTCGGAGAGAAACACGTGTTTGTTCAAATCAGCTGAAAAGGCCTCCATGATACAAAGGGAGCCTATCTCCATCCTGAAAAACCTAAGTTGCAAGAAGTATTCCTTTTAAATCTACTGACTACTCACATGGAAACAATATGCTAGATGCTGCAGCTTGTAGTTAGACGGTTTTCTTTGGAGAGACACATGTGTTTCTTCACCTCAGCTGAATTGACCTGTTTGGAACCAAGAGAGTCTACCTCCACCTTGAAAATCCTAACTTGCAGGAAGTATTTCTTTGAAAAAACTGGCAAAAGTCTCCCAGGGTGACAATGTTCTTATTCTCCAGGGTCAAACAGAGATGGTTTTCTTTCAGGAGATACATGTGTTCCTTTAAGTCATATAGAAAGGCCTATTTTGTAACAAAGAGCCCATATCCACATTGAATGACCTATGTTGCAGGAGGAATTCCTTTCCAAATCTATCTCGGTTCTCACAGGGAAGCAATGTGCTAGATGTTGCTGCTTGTAACATATAATGTTTCTTGGGAGAGATCCCTTTGTCTTCAACTCAGCTGAACAGGCCAACGTAGAAAAAAGGGAGCCTATCTCCACCGTGAGAAACCATGCTGCAGGAAGTATTCCAATCAAAAACAAACTTATCTCACAGGGAAACAATGTGCTACCATTCCTGCTTCCAACAGAGATGGTGTTCTTTCGAGAGGTATGTGTGTTTCTTGAAATCTGCGGAATAGGCCTATTGGAAACAAAGTGAGCCTATGTCTACATTGAAAGACCTAAACTGCCTGAAGTACTCCTTTCAAATAGTAACTCAGCTCTCTCACAGAATCAATGTGCTACATGCTGCAGCGTCTAATCTAGATGGTTTCCTTTTAGAGATACATGTGTTTCTTCAATTCACCTGATTGTGTGTATTGGGAACAAAGTGAGCCAACCCACCCTTGGAAAACGTAAGTTGCAGGAAGTCTTTCTTTGACAAACTTACTAAATTCTCACAGGGAAACAATGCCCGAATATTCCTGCTTCCAACAGAGATGGCTTTCTTTGGAGAGATATATGTGTTTCTTCAAATGTGCTGAATAGGCCTACTTGGAACAAAGTGTGCCTATCTCTACATTGAAAATCCTCAGTTGCCCGAAGTACTCCTTTCAAGTACTAACTCAGATCTCACAGAGAAACCATGTGCTACATGCTGCAGCTTCTAATCCCGATGGTTTCCTTTTAGAAATACATGTGTTTCTTCAATTCACATGAAGGTGTGTATTGGGAACAAAGTGAGTCAACCCAACCTTGGAAAACGTAAATTGCAGGAAGTATTCCCTTGCAAAACCTATTCAATTCGAAGTTGGAAACAATATGGGGGATGCTCCTTCTTCCACAGAGATGTTTTCTTTGAGAGACACACGTGTTTCTTCAAGTTAGCTGGACAGGCCTATTTGCTTACTGACTGTAACATATAAGATTTCTTTGGAGAGATACATGTGTTTCTTCAATGCAGCTGAAAAATGCCAATGTGGAAATAAGGGAGCCTCTCTCCACCATGAAGCACCCTGTTGCAGGAAGTATTCCATTTACAAACAAACACAATCTCCCAGGGAGACAATGTGCTATTACTCATGCTTCCAGCAGAGATGGTTTTTTTGGAGAAATATATGTGTTTCTTCAAATCTGCTGAACAGGCCTATTAGGAACAAAGAGAGCCTATGTCTACATTGAAAAAGCTAAATTGCCTGAAGTACTCCTTTCAAATATTAACTCAGCTGTCTCAGGGAAACAATGAGCTGCACGGTACAGCTTCTAACATAGATGGTTTCCTTTTAGAGGTACGTGTGTTTCTTCAACTCACCTGCCTGTGTCTATCTGGAAAAAAGTGAGCCTATCCCAACCTTGAAAACCCTAAGCTGTAGGAAGTATTCCTATGCAAAGCCTTCTCAATTCTTACTGGGATACAATGTGGTGGATTCTCCTGCTTCTCACACAGATGTTTTCTGTCAAAAGACACATGTGTTTGTTCAAATTAGCCGGGGAGGCCTATTTGGAACAAACAACCCTTTGTTCCCCTTGCAAATTCTGAATGGTGGGAAGAAATTCTTTTAAAATACTCATTTTTAACAGGGAAGCAATGTGCTAGATGTTGAAGATTGTAACATAGATAGTTTTCTTTGCAGAGACACTGATGTTTTTACAACTTAGCTCACAGGCCTACGTGGAAGATAGAGAGCCTATCTCCCTTTGAAAAACGTAAGTTGCCCAAAGTATTCCTTTTAAAATGAAACTCAATTCTCTGAGGGAAAGAATGTGCTATATGCTCCTGATTCTGACTCAAGTGGTTTCTTTTGAGATACATGAGTTCCTTTAACTCTGCTGAAAGGGCCTATTTGGAACAAACAGCCTATCTCCACCTTGAATTTCAAAGATGCAGGAAGTACTGCTTTCAAAAACTTACTGGTTTTTACACGGGTAAACAATGAAGTACATGGCGAAGTTTGTAATCTAGTTGGTTTTCGTTTAGTGCTCCATGTGTTTCTTGAACTCATCTGAATAGGCCCATTTGGAACAAAGAGAGCCTACGTTCACTTTGAAAAATGTAATTTATAGGAAGTACTCCTATCAATAATTAACTCTCTTCTCAGAGGTATACTAGGTCCTAGATTCTATAGCTTGTATCACAGATAGTTTACTGTCAAGAGATAAATGTGTTTCTTCAACTTGCCTGAATAGGCCTATTTCAAAAAAAAGAGCTGATTTTCCCTTTGAAAAACCTAAGTCACAGGAAGTATTCCTTCAAAAACCAGCTCAATTCTCGCAGTGAAACAAGCTCCTAGATGCTGCAGTTTTGAACATAGATGGTTTTCTTTGGACAGATACATGTCTTTGTTCACCTCAGCTGAATAGACCTATTTGTTACAAAGAGAGCCTCTCTCCACCTTGAAAAACCTAAGTTGCCAAAGTGTTCATTTTCTATGTACTGAATACTCAGAGGGAAACAATGTGCTACATGTTGCAGCTTCTAGCATTGATGGTTTTCTGGAGATATAAATCTGTTTCTTCACATCAGCTGAATGGTCTTATTTGAAAAAAGGTAAACTTATCTCAACCTTGAAACATACGTTGCTGGAAAGCAGGACGTTCAGGAACATACTCCACTGTCACAGGGAAATGATGTGCTAGAAGCTCCTGCTTCTACTACAGATGATTTCCTTTCTAGAGATACATGTGTTTCTTCCAATTAGCTGAAAAGACCTAATTGAAAAAAGCGAGATTTCTCCACCTTCAAAATTCTCACTGGCAGAGAGTATTTCTTAGGAAAATTAACTACTCTCCATCAGAGAAACAACAGCAAGATACTGAAGCTTGTCACACAGACAGTTTTCTTTTCTTTGGAGAGATTTCTTTGCTCTTTCAACTCAGGTTCGTAGGCCTAGTTGGAACACAGAAAGCCAATCTCCACATTGAAAAACCTACGTTCCCATATGTATTCCTTTGAAAAACGAAATCCATTTTCATCAGAAAACAATGTACGAGATGCTGAGCTTCTACAATACATGGTTCTCTTGGAGAGATAAATGTGTTGCTTCAACTCAGCTGAATTTGCCTCTTTGGAACAATGTGATCTCATGTGAACCTTGGAAAACGTCCGTCGCGGGAAGTAGTCCTTGCAAAACCGTACTCAATTTTCTCAGGAGACAATGGGCTAGATGCTCCTATTTCTGAAACAGACGGTTTTCTTTCAAGTTATGCATGTGTTTCTTTAAATTAGCTGGCTAGGCCTATTTTGAACAAAGAGATCTTATCTCCATATTGAGAAACTGAAGTTGCTCTAGGTATTTCATTGACAAACTACACTCAATCTGACAAGGAAACAATGTGTTAGATATTCCTTCTGGTAACATAGATGGTTTTCTTCGGAGAGAAACACGTGTTTGTTCAAATCAGCTGAAAAGGCCTCCATGATACAAAGGGAGCCTATCTCCATCCTGAAAAACCTAAGTTGCAAGAAGTATTCCTTTTAAATCTACTGACTACTCACATGGAAACAATATGCTAGATGCTGCAGCTTGTAGTTAGACGGTTTTCTTTGGAGAGACACATGTGTTTCTTCACCTCAG